>NW_028187918.1:0-80425 GCF_964204655.1 Triturus cristatus | reverse complement strand
TACCCTCCACTCCTTTGACATGTGTGCATGTCGTACACACTAGTAGAGCCATGAGTCACTTGCATGTCCCAGTCACGGACACCCGCACCTGTCCCCTGATGCCAGGTACACGGAATATTACACATGACATGTGAATGGCTGCGTTGCACGCTGCAACCATGTCATGTGTGTGGCATGTGTTTCCATGATTTTGCTGTAGGTGTGTGGTCCAATGCATCAGCAGTTGCTGCTACCAACATGTGTGTGTGTGTAGATGGCCATGGCACACTGTTCCGCACACCAGCCCACATATGTGATCTGCCATGAGGTGTGTATGTATGCAACTACACGGAGTTACAAAACAAGTACATATCCACATGCTCTCAATGCATGTATGTTCTGTCTCGACATGTACTCCTCCAAGGCAATGTGTGTGGCCTGTCCTTTTCCTATAACATGTGACCAGTGCATATCGCATACACCAACCTGTCTGTACCATACGCATCCTACTTCTGCACATGTGTGGATGTCCGTGAATCCTGTGATGCGTGTGCATGTTCACTTACACTGGCCCACAGCTAGTCTCATGCCATGTCATCGTGAGCTTGCCCCACTCCGTTAGTGGCTGTCCCTTGGTAGGAGTGTCACCTGCCTGGCGTACGTGTCCAGGAAATGTGGCACAGACCTGACTCTGAATGTGGCATTTGTGTATTGGCTGTTTAACATGTGCTCAGTGCATTGACAATGTCGTCGTACAGTGCTCACTCATCGGTGTTCCTTCAATTTCACTGCAGGGCTCCCCCTCTCCCTTGACGTATGCCAGACCTGGCTGCCCTGCATGAACGGGACTGTATACGCCGCTACAGATTCAGCCAACGGTTGATTGATGAGTTGACTGGCCGGCTGGAAGCACACCTCCTCCCGCGCCACAGGTATCCCAGTGCACTGACACCCAAGTTGAAGGTGATAGCAGCCCTACATTTCCTTGCCACGGGTACGTTCCAACATACCATTGCTGACATCGGGGGCATGTCCCAGACGATGTTCAGCCGTGTTCTGCATGATTTCTTAGAGGCTATGTTGGTTCACCTGGATGAGTAAATTAAATTCCCAATTCGTGAGCAGTTGACAGGTGTCAAGCGTGAGTTCTATGCCCTGGGAGGGATGCCCCATGTCATTGGGTCCATAGATGGGACACATGTTGCGTTGGTACCACCACAGGCACAGGAGGTGGTGTATAGGAATCACAAACATTATCACTCCATTAATGCCCTTGTGGTGTGTCTGTCCAACATGGTGATTTCACATGTCTGTGTTCGCTTTCCAGGATCAGCACACGATGCCTTCATCATGAGGCGTAGCAGGCTGCCTGAAATGATGCAGCAGCTGCGGAACGAGCGAGCATGTATTGTTGGTGGGTAGACTCTGGCAGTTCAGTGTTTGGCGTCATCTTCCAATCTCACTGCCTGTGCTGACACACTTCTGTCCATGATGTTTCCTTGTAGGGGACGCTGGCTATCCCAACATGCCATGGCTGATGACGCCTGTCCGCAACCCCAGCACGGCTGCCGAGCACCGCTACAACAACGCCCATGGGCGGACCAGGAGAGTCATTGAGAGGACGTTTGGACTTCTGAAGAGCCGATTCCGGTGCCTCCACAAGACCGGCGGAGCACTCCCATATGCCCCGGTGAAGGTGTGCAAGATCATCTTCGTCTGCTGCATGCTGCACAACATGGCAGTGGAGGAAGCTGTTCCACTCATACTGGATCAAGATGACCAGGACCATCCACCCGTGGAGGATGAAGGGCTTGGTGACGGGGCAAGTGATGTGGAGGAGAAGGAGGCTGTGGAGGACATGCGGAGTCGGCTCATACGCGACTTCTTTGCTTAGTGGTGAGTTCCAGTGTCTGAGTGTGCACGCATTGGGCCGTGTGTGGCATGTGTTGCAATGTGTGTGTCCATCTGCATGTCTGCCAAGTGAGTCAGTGGTGTGTATTGAAGTGTCACTCGAGTGATGGCGCAATGGAAGGATGTTGTCCGAGAGTCATCATTGTCACCTGTCATGTTGACAAGATGATACGTGTTGAGTACATGCTTGCGGATGTGCTCCTTTGGGCTGACTCCTTGTGTGTCTCTCTTCCACAGGTCCATGGGCATGCTGTCTGCTGGTGGCATTGTTGTGCTCCTGCTACTCCTCATGAACACAGCAACATGTGCTGATTCTGCGTCACATGCACGGGCAAGTTTTGCAATCTCCTTAGGGTAAGGGATGCCTCACGGCGTTTTGGGTGTGTAAATTGTTTGTAGTCTGTGTGCACTTCTCCAGTTCATGTGTGGTCAATTTGCATACATGTGGATCCTACATGGGGAACATGACATGGGGCAGGCCTCACCTGGAGCCATGGTCAGACTTGGTGACTGTCATGTGTCAGGGGATTGGGGATTGTGATGAGGCCATCAATGTGTGTAACACTGGCCTCGGAAACATACAGGTTGCACCGGGTTGACATGGTGTGTGATTGCCCCATCAGGGCCTCAATGGTGTATAGCAGCCTCTCCGTGGCAGCAGGGGGTGTTTAGCTGTTATCCGTTACTTGTGTGCCAGTTCAATGGAATACCAGCATCTGTGTTGCAATGGGGGGTGCCAGTGTTGCTCCCACATGTCCATCCACATGACCTGTGTATGTGTTGACAGAGTATCATTGTCATTCCAACACACATGACTAATAAATTTGTCCCTCTGTCTCCAAGGTGCCTCTTCTCTGTCAATGGTGGCCTGTTGCCACTGTGCATGCGGCATGTCTGGCATAGTTTTCAGAGGTGGTGCATATGTGTCTATGTGTAGAGTAGCAAGATGCTAGCGGTTTGTCAGGGATTGGAATCTGTATTATGCACAAGATGCACAGTTCCATCCACCTCAAGGCAAGAGAGACCATCCCCCAGGGCAACTACAACATCCGTGTCTAATCCTACCCTGCAGTCTACGGACATGTGCCTTACAACTCCCATGATACTTGTCCATATCCGGAGTGCATCTGCACAGCTCTGCTACTGCATCGGGCAACCAGGCCACATCAACGTCCAAACGGGATAAGGGGAATGATTCACAGCCAGCTGCAGGATGACCTTCGCGATCCACGCCCACACTCATGATGCAGCCCACAACCCCAACACAACCATGTGGCACTGTGATCCAAAACTGCATTCTGGCATCTCCATGCATCCAACCTTGGCCTAGCCACCATTCTCAACATCCGCCTGACGCAAGCATGCAGGACATGGTAGGGACACATGTCTAGACATACCTGGGAGCGGCAAGCCAGGTCACTCCACATGATCCCTGACCTCTGCGCATGACTGTTGCTCCCCTAAATGTGTCTGTAGCCACAGTTGTGCGGGAACCACTCAGCTGGTTGGGCCCAGCAGAGGTGAGTATGGTACTCCATGTCTGTATCAGATGATACATTGGGACCCATGTGTGTCCTGGGCAAGACTGAGACCCCACGGTTTGGATGGTTGGAGTTAATTCTGAGATCAGGCATGCTTTGACTTTACGACACACACATGTATTGTAATAATGCAGAATCACGGCATCATCTTGTAATTGTGATTAATTTATTTGTGGTGGGGTACGGGTTTGTGGGGATGACAAGAGGTGCACTGCGGGAGTGTAGAATCCAAAGTTCACTGGGGGAGTTGGTATCCTTGCCGTAGCAAATTATCAGAGTCCATGCCACAGTCTTCGTCAACATAGGTCAGACAGTGACCAGCAAGTCCATGTGGCAGAGAATATCATGTGCTGCTATTGGGCCAGAGGGCCAGGTGCCAGGCCAGGTGACCTGGGAGATGGTGATGTTCTGCTGACTCTCACAGTCTTTTTCGTGGACGACCCACCTTCCTGCGGGGACCCTCGGAAGCAGGCCGTGAAGATGTCTGTGACGCTCCGTCGGATGAATCCTCCTCCTCCTGATCCCTCCCTGTGTCTGGTAATGGCCTTCGCCTGGTGCCACAGGGAGGGTTGCCCATGTTGTCGGCAATCCGACGGAGTACACCGGTCATTTGGGTTTGCACCGCCACGAGCTCAGCCTGTCTATCCTCCATCCTTCCTTGGTGTTGCAGTTGACAGGCATGTTGCTGGGCCTGCAGGGTCTTCATCTCCTCGTTGGTCCCCTTGATGTCATTGAGGGTGGACGCAATCTGGTCCATGCCCCTGGTGTCACGCCGGTATGTATCCAGGATGTTGCTGACCTGGGACACTACCGGGTCCTGAGCTCCCTGGTCAGGTTCGCGCCTCTGCCGTCCTCCACTCCCGCCACCCCTGCCCACGTGCACCTGGCCTGCCGTTGTGGGCGCATCGGGTCTCCGGGACCCCTGAGGGATGGCATCTGCGTTGCAGCCTGCCTCCTCCTGGGTGCCCGGAGGACCGTGTCCCTCCTGGGAAGACTGGCTGGGTGGTCGTGTGTGGGCAGGGCTCCTGGACGTCTCCTGGGATGTGGCAGGAATGGGGGTGGTGGTTGGCACAGTTGTACCTGACGCAGGTGCTGCAGGTGGTTGGACACCAGAGGGGCCAGGTTGGTCTGGGTCATCCACGGAGTGGTGAGAGTCGTCGCTGGCGGTGGGGTCCTCATCCCGCAGAGCCTGGTCCTGTGAGACTTCCCCCCCAGTGTTGGGGGGTGATCGACGACATTGACCTGTGTGTGAGAGAGACAATGTTAACAGTGTTACATGTGGCATCCATGTTTCATGCATTTCTGATTTGGCACTCTTCCTCTGGGTAGTTGGATGTGTCTTGCATTCCTCTCACAGTGCACTTGTGCATGGGTATGTCCCTTGGCCACAGCTGTCAGGGCTTTACGCATGTGTGACACAATCTTAGTTGATGCATCTATTTGGGTACACAGTCAGCAGTGTGGTGTGCGGGCGTAGCGAGCCATGCAGATGCGCCTTACGTGTTGCACTGTACGTGGCCAAATGGTGTTTTGCCAAGACAATTTGATGATGCAGGTAGGGGACTGAAGCATTTGTGACAGGGTTCTTACCGACACAGTGGGTGGGTATACTGGGTGTGTGGTTAGGTCTGTGCCTGCAGCACGGATGGACTCGTGCACAGATTGACACATGGACCGGTCTTCATCTACGGTAGGGGGGGTTGAGGCACTGCCAGACCTTGTCTGCATGCACACAGTCCACCGGCTGACGAGTGGACATGGCCACACCACCCAAGGGTGATTTAGTCTCCCTGTGTCTCCCTTCCTCCCTCCCTCTGTCACCCTCCTCCCTCTGTCGGTCTCCCTCTGTCACCCTACTCCCTCCCTCTGTCTGTCTGTCTCCCTGTGTCCCCCTCTGTCTCCTTCCCTCTCATTCCCCCTCTCCCTCCCTCTATTTGTCACCCTCTGTCACCTCAGGCCAGCTTCCTGGGCACACACAGTTAGCCGGTCTTTGAATGGCCATTGGCTTGTTCATGTGAGTTAGTTCCTGTTCTCCGGGCACCCATTGGGCTTTGTGTCTGAGTGTAGGTTGCTGCTGTGGCGGTGTGTGCTGAGACTCTATCAGAGCGATGCATCTTCATTGTCTGCTGTTATGTGCAAATTGTGCCTTCAGACCCATGTCATCCTGCAAGGCGGCCACCATTTGCAGGCAAGACAGTACTGTGTGGGTACACACAGTTTGTATGGCTGTGCCCTGGGCCATATGGGCTGAGGGCATTGTTGTGTGCTTGTGAGTTGCTCAATGTTAGTTTTGATGCCCACACTCCCAGCATCGGCCACATCCTGTGTTGTGTTGGTGTTTTGTGTGGCCTGTGACTTGGCATGGCCCTGATTGGTGCATGGGTCATGGAGGCGCTAGTGGCATGTGTGCGTTTGTGGAGTGTGGTTGTGTCCGGTGGTGGCTTGGGGGGGTGGCGTGCATGATTGATTGTGTATGGCATCCCCCCCATGTGAGGTGAGTTGTTTGTGTACTCACCAGGGTCTGGGAGTCCTGGTAGTCCGTGTAGTCCCTCCACCGCCAGCGTGGACATCACCTTCTCCTCCCAGGGATGGTATTGTACCAGTCTGGGGGGCGGCCCTCCTCCAGTGATGTTCCCCTGGTTGTGATTGTCAGTCATCTTCCTCTTGACCGTCCTCCGCAGATCGTACCACCTGGATTGGCACTCGTGCCTGGTCCTGCTGGTGGACCCAACAGCATTCACAGAATCGACAATCCTCTGCCACATGGCCGATTTTTCAGATATGCTGGTCTGTCTGACCAATGTTCCAAAGAGCTGTGGCTCGACTCTGAGGATTTCGTCGACAAGGATCTCCAGCTCCTCCTTTGTGAACTTTGGATTCTTGATTGTGGACATGGCGTGGGGTGTGGGTGTGGATGGTTGTGGGGGTGTGGGTGTGGATGGTTGTGGGTGTGTGAGTGTGGTAGTGGAGGTGTGTGTGTGAATGTGATGAGGGGGTGTTTGTGTAGGTGGTTGTGTGAAGGTATGCAAGTGTGAGGTTCAAGTATGGTGGTGTGGGTCGTCTGTGGGCTCTGGCAGCAATGGGTCTGTTGCAAAGGCTCATGGTTTGTGTGTGTGGTCCATTTTTATTGGTCCATTTGTGGGTGTGGCTGTGTTTGAATTTTGTGTGGGTGTGTTATGAGGAGTGGTCGTGTTTTGGGCCTCTGTTTGGCAGTTTGGCAGTTGCAGGTCAGTGTAGGTGATGTTTGTGGGGTTGTTGGGCATGTTTGGTGGTGTGGGGAAACTCTAATTGACTCTCCTTGTGTAAATGTGGTTTGTCTGTGTTCAGTACGTGTGTTTTTGGCGTCAGTACGGTCCGTACATGCACTGGTGGTGGTACGGTCCGTACATTCCCTGGTGGGGTGTGGGTACGGGCCGTACTTCCACGGGTGTGGGTACGGTCCATACATACACGGGTGGTGGTTCGGTGCGTACATACACAGGTGGGGGTTCGGGGCGTACATACATGGGTGGGGGTTCGGGGCGTACATACACTGCTGGGGTGGGGGTTGGGTGCGCACATACACGGGTGGGGGTTCGGGCGTACATACACGGGTGGTGGTTGGGTGCGTACATACACGGGTGGGGGTTCGGGGCGTACGTACAATGCTGGGGTGGTGGTTGGGTGCGTACATACACGGGTGGGGGTTCGGGGCGTACATACAATGCTGGGGTGGGGGTTCGGTGCGTACATACACGGGTGGGGGTTCAGGGCGTACATACACTGCTGGGGTGGGGGTACGGGCCGTACTTCCACGGGTGTGGGTACGGTCCGTACATACATGGGTGGTGGTTCGGTGTGTACATACACGGGTCGGTGTTCAGGGCGTACATACACTGCTGGGGTGGGGGTATGGGCCGTACTTCCACGGGTGTGGGTACGGTCCGTACATACACGGGTGGTGGTTCGGTGCGTACATACACGGGTGGGGGTTCGGGGCGTACCTACACTGCTGGGGTGGGGGTACGGGCCGTACTTCCACGGGTGTGGGTACGGTCCGTACATACACGGGTGGTGGTTCGGTGCGTACATATACGGGTGGGGGTTCAGGCGTACATACACGGGTGGGGGTTCGGGGCGTACATACAATGCTGGGGTGGGGGTTGGGTGCGTACATACACGGGTGGGGGTTTGGTGCGTACATACACAGGTGGGGGTTCAGTCCGTACATACACAGGTGGGGGTTCGGTGCGTACATACACGGGTGTGGGTACGGTCCGTACATACACGGGTGGTGGTTCGGTGCGTACATACACGGGTGGGGGTTCGGTGCGTACATACACGGGTGGGGGTTCGGTCCGTACATACACGGGTGGGGGTTCGGTGCGTACATACACGGGTGTGGGTACGGTCCGTACATACACGGGTGGTGGTTCGGTGCGTACATACACGGGTGGGGGTTCGGGGCGTACCTACACTGCTGGGGTGGGGGTACGGGCAGTACTTCCACGGGTGTGGGTACGGTCCGTACATACACGGGTGGTGGTTCGGTGCATACATACACGGGTGGGGGTTCGGGGCGTACATACACGGGTGGGGGTTCGGGGCATACATACACTGCTGGGGTGGGGGTTGGGTGCATACATACACGGGTGGGGGTTCGGTGCGTACATACACGGGTGGGGGTTCGGGGCGTACATACACGGGTGGGGGTTCGGGGCGTACCTACACTGCTGGGGTGGGGGTACGGGCCGTACTTCCACGGGTGTGGGTACGGTCCGTACATACACGGGTGGTGGTTCGGTGCGTACATAAACGGGTGGGTGTTCGGGGCGTACATACATGGGTGGGGGTTCGGGGCGTACATACACTGCTGGGGTGGGGGTTGGGTGCGTACATACACGGGTGGGGGTTCGGGGCATACATACACGGGTAGGGGTTCGGGGCGTACATACAATGCTGGGGTAGGGGTACGGGCCGTACTTCCACGGGTGTGGGTACGGTCCATACATACACGGGTGGTGGTTCGGTGCGTACATACACGGGTGGGGGTTCGGGGCGTACATGCACTGCTCGGGTGGGGGTTCGGTGCGTACATACGCAGGCGGGGGGGTGGTGGGGTGTTCGGCGCGTATGCGGGCACATGTCTCCATGGTTGCTATGGGAGTTCGGTTCGGACGGTGTTTTTTGCGTACAGTTGTGAAATGGGGAGGACGGGAGGGATCGTACTTGCGCAGTCGGACTTTATTTTTCCGCACGGTGGGTTTTTCGACCGGAGACGTGTCGGTGACTTTTCCCAACCCGAGGACGTGTGGGGAAATCTTCCCAATGCGATTCGTATGGACTTTTTTCCGTTCGAATCGTACTTGGCAGTTTGTACGCTACTTTGACGATTCGGACAGAAAAAAAAACGGATACGAGTCGGACGGGGAATTTTTTACCAGGATCGGAATTGGCACCTAAATGAAGATACGTGCTGGACACTGAACTTAATAAATTTACTATTCTCACTCCAACCTATATTTAATTACAGTATGTGCTGGACACTGAAATGAATTAATTTACTATTCCCACTCCAGTCTATATTTAATTAAGATAAGTGCTGGACACTGAACTTAATTAATTTACTATTCTCACTCCAACCTATATTAAATTAGAGTAGGTGCTGGACACTGAACTTAATTAATTTACTATTCCCACTCCAGTCTATATTTAATTAAGATAAGTGCTGGACACTGAACTTAATTAATTTACTATTCTCACTCCAATCTATATTTAATTAGGGTAGATGCTGGACACTGAACTTAATTAATTAACTATTCCCACTCTAGTCTATATTTAATTAAGATAAGTGCTGGACACTGAACATAATTAATTTACTATTCTCACTCCAACCTATATTAAATTAGAGTAGGTGCTGGACACTGAACTTAATTAATTTACTATTCCCACTCCACTCTATATTTAATTAAGATAAGTGCTGGACACTGAACTTAATTAATTTACTATTCTGACAGAAATCTATATTTAATTATGGGATTAGTAAAATTCTAACTTATATTTAAATTTTCTAAATAATTATTTTTTAAAATTTAAAAATATATAAACATTTTAAATTAACTTCCCAACCTTATCCCCTATAACCCAACATTCCGCTCCTAAAATTATTTGTAAAATTCTAAATCTAATTTACAATTTCAAAATAATTTTTATTAAAAATTAACAAATATATAAACATTTTTAAAACACTTCCCACCCTTATCCCCTATCAACCAACATCCCGCTCCTAAAATTATTTGTAAATTGTGAAATTTAATTTACAATTTCTAAATAATTTTTTAAACAAATTAAACATTATATAAAAATTTTTAAAACACTTCCCACCCTTATCCCCTATAAACCAACATCCCGCTCCTAATAATATTTGTAAAATTCGAAAGTAAATTTACAATTTCTAAATAAATTTGTTTTTAAATTAAACAATATATAAACATTTTTAAAACACTTCCCACCCTTATCCCCTATAAACCAACATCCCGCTCCTAAAATTATTTGTAAAATTCGAAATTTAATTTTCAATTTCTAAATAATTTTAATACAAAATTAACAAATATATAAACATTTTTAAAACACTTCCCACCCTTATCCCCTCTAAACCAATATCCCACTCCTAAAATTATTTGTAAAATTCGAAATTTAATTTACAATTTCTAAATAAATTAAAAAAAAAATTAAACAATATATAAACATTTTTAAAACACTTCCCACCCTTATCCCCTATAAACCAACATCCCGCTCCTAAAAATATTTGTAAAATTCGAAATTTAATTTACAATTTCTAAATAATTTTAATACAAAATTAACAAATATATAAACATTTTTTAAACACTTCCCACCCTTATCCCCTATAAACCAACATCCCGCTCCTAAAATTATTTGTAAAATTCTAAATTTCATTTACAATTTCTAAAAAATTTTTTACAAATTTTTAAAAATATATAAACATTTTTAAAACACTTCCCACCCTTATCCCCTATGAACCAACATCCCGCTCCTAAACATTTTTTTACAATTCTAAATTTAATTTACAATTTCTAAATTTTTTTTTTTTAAATTAACAAATATATAAACATTTTTAAAACACTTCCCACCCTTATCCCCTATAAACCAACATCCCGCTCCTAAAATTATTTTTAAAATTCTAAATTTAATTTACAATTTCTAAATGTTTTTTTTTTTTAATTAAACAATATATAAACATTTTTAAAACACTTCCCACCCTTATCCCCTATAAACCAACATCCCGCTCCTAAAATTAAATATACATTTCACATTTTAAATAAAATTTTCTAATTAAATTTTACAATCTATTAAAAAAATTAATTAACTTTTTTAAAACACTCCCCACCCTTATCCCCTATAACCCAACATCCCGCCCCTAAAACAATATAAATATTTCTCATATTATATACATTTTAACTATTTATACAAACAACTTCAAAATATTTACTAAACATACAATGACAATATTTTCACATGTAGATATTATTACTAACGATATTACTTACATCGACATACAAGTAAAAAAAAACAAACGATATTTTTCACATCGATATTATCTATTTCGATATTTTGTACATTCGATATTTTTGACTTGATATTTCTGTCCCTCGATATTAAAAAGTCGATATATAGACTGCTCACCTTACTCTACTACTCACTCTCTACTATTTACTCTCTACTCTCTCTACTACTCTCTCTCTACTGCTCTCTACTGCTCACTCTACTAATCACTCTCTCCTACTCTCTACTACTCTCTCTCTGCTACTCACTCTCTACTACTCACTCTCTACTACTCTCTACTACTCACTCTCTACTACTCACTCTCTACTACTCTCTATTCCTCAATCTCTACTACTCTCTATTACTCACTCTACTACTCACTCTGTACTACTCTCTACTGCTCTCTACTACTCACTCTCTACTACGCTCTACTACTCACTCTCTATTACTCACTCTCTACTATTCTCTACTACTCACTCTACTAATCACTGTCTACTACTCTCTAATACTCTCTCTCTGCTACTCACTCTCAACTACTCTCTACTACTCTCTACTACTCAATCTCTACGACTCACTCTCTACTACTCTCTGCTACTCACTCTCCACTCTCTATTACTCACTCTCTACTCTCTACCTCTCTACCTGTCTCTACCTCTCTCTCTACTACCTGTTGTGTCTCAGTATGTAGCCAGGCAACATGTCAACATTCCTTCGATAGCAACCAGGATGCTTTGTTCTGAGTTGTCAGGGAGAGGAGAGCTGGCAGTTGCAGAGAGAGGACCTGTCTGTCTAGGGGTTGTACATATGAACTTGCAATAAAGTTCTTCTTACAGATATCTGCCTGCGCTTGTTAAATCTACTCTCTACCTCTCCACCTCTCTACCACTACCTCTCTACCACTACTTCTCTACCTCTACCCCTCTACCTCTACACCTCTACCTCTCTACCTCTCTCTACACGCACACATATGCACATATATATACATATATATGCATATGCATTTATATATGTATGTATAAATATATATATTCATACATATATAAACATATCTATAATCTGCATATCTATATAAATACAAATATAAATGCTTGCATACATATACATATATACATACATATGCATGTTATGTACATGAAAGTTTGAAAAACACTAATACAAGCAAAGCTAAAAAGCCACCTAATTACAAACAGAATTGCTTTAACTTAAACAAGGGCGAGACCTATTGCATTTTCAATACTTGTTTACTTTGGTTCCATCAAGAAGACATTCAGATGTGTCACACATTTGCCATGAATTCTGAATGTTAGCAATCTAGTTGCTCATTAGATCACTGTAGTACAGCTACTGCTCACCAGGAAAGTCTGCTGCTGGTATTCAAAGTGCATGTTTCAGTCTGCATGTCAGGATTTTTTTCATGAAATAGAAGAGGATTTGAGAAGTCAAAATGTGCCCTAATTTTTCTTTCTGCAGCACTAATCATTATTTCTATGGCAAAATGAACCCCCTCATTTTGCTCCTTTTTAAATTAAATGTTTTAAGAGTTACCACTTTATTCCAATCAAGATGGCTTCAGGTGTGCCATACGTTTGTCATAAGTAGGACTGTTAGCGCTCTAGTTGTTCTATAGAACACTCTGGGAAGCTGCAGTAGAACACAAAGGAATCAACTGACAGTCTCTGCACTTGTTGGATGTTCATGTTTTAGTGAGAGTGTCAGACTTCAATCTCACATGACTGAGAAAGATAATGCAAATTTACAGAAAATATATTCTTAGTTTAGCTTATAGATCACCTTCCAAACCTCTGTGGGAAAAGCATGAGAAAATAGTTTCTCTCATAACATGATTCATGATATCCCGCAGAAGGCTTTTTCTCATGGTAAAATTACCTTAGAACACACCACAATTCCTAAAATGAGTATGGTACCATCAACAAATGATTTATAATGTAACTAAAGTCTTAAAACCTTCTATGAACTGCAATGCTTTTTAATGAGCTGCTATCATGCATATTGGTCCCAAGATGGCTGCCAACACTTCTTGGATGAAGTGCTGACAGCCAATCAGATCTCACGATGATATGAGTGGTTAGGCTCTGCTTAGTTATATCTATCTTTTTTTCCTTTAATATCTAAAAAACTACTGAACAGATTTACACCATTTAACAAAAAAGCATGACTCTGAACCAAGGGCTACCTTTTTGCCAAATTTGGTGTATTTCCGTTCAGCAGTTCGGGCTGTAGCTGCAATTAAAGGTTCCTATGGAAATTGTATGTGGAAAACACGTTTTGGGTCCCTCCTTTTTTCTCGACCCCTGCTTCACGAATCACCCCGAGACTTTCAGGATAGGAACGGACAGGAGCGCCCCACCAGTTTTGAAAAATTTGTGAAGATTCGTCAACCGGCGCCAAAGTTATTCCAAATAGAATGCAACGAATTTCCTATGGATAATAGGTCCTAACTATAACTACCTACTGACGACCGCCAGTAGGTAATATATATATATATGAGAACAACATCCAGCTCCCACAGAAACGTCCATGAAAAGAGGCACGGACTTCAGGCTGTCAGGATACAGCATTAGTTTAATGTCATAGGTCACCCTCAACCCATGATATATATATATATATATATTCACTGAAAAAACCATAGGTTTCACACACGTTATAGTTAGGAATTAGCATTTAAAAAACCTTAGAAATTCAGTGAAAAAACCATAGGTTTCACACACGTTATAGTTAGGAATTAGCATTTAAAAAACCTTAGAAATTCAGTGAAAAAACCATAGGTTTCACACATGTTATAGTTAGCTGGACATTTTACTCGTAAAAAACCAATGAAATTGCCCCGTTATAGTTAGTTCAGCTAACTATAACTCGCGCGCCCGCAATGCACTGCTGATGACGTCACATATTACATCACTCATGACATGGTCAGTGACATCACTCATGACATCACTGATGACATCTCAAATGACATCACTGATGACATCACTGATGACATCATCCTTGTGATAGAGTGGCAGACCTCCTCTCACCTTAATATAAGCTTTGATACACACATTCAAAAATAGAGACTAAAAATTTCAAAACAATGGACATACCAATACCAGTTACAACAACCTCTTCAGTAATTCTAAGATCCACATACTCATCCACTCATTCACCAACAGTCCTATACAGTCACTCATACATGTACTCACTCATCATATGTACTCATACATCTATACATCCTGTTACACAATGCCACTCATCCATAGAGTTACTCACACACATAGTCACTCATGCTAATAAAGAATAAAACATACATTTACTTGCATATACAGTAATACACACACCACCATACTTACTTCTACGGAAACTAACACATACTTAGTCTTTTAAACAATCACTTATAGAAACACATACTTATTCATACAGGAACTCTTTCAATCTCTCCCTCTCATATATACTTACATATATACACCAATACTCACATATACTAGTTTAAAACATATGTAGTTACTCCTGAAGACACTATTGAGACAGTCATTCACTCACTAACACACCCATACACACACTCATCCACCCATACAGTCCTGCACACATGCTGTCTTCAACACATACAAACAGTGAGTCACTCATTCATGCATCTATGCACTACGTAATACCCCCCACCGTACCATACAGACACTCAGACTGATACTCAAAAAAACAACTAATAACCTATATAGACACCCATGTAGCTACTCACCAACCCATGCAGCCACTTATACACAAAGTGAGAGATACACTTAATCAGTCAGTTACACAATCAATTTTTCAAAAACAAATCATCCATTTAGACACTTATATACCCATTTATTCTTCCATCGACCTTGAGATATACATATATAAAACATATGTAATTTTCAGAATAACACACATTCACTGGATGATGTCATCAGTGATGTCATCAGTGATGTCATTTGAGATGTCATCAGTGATGTCATGAGTGATGTCACTGACCATGTCATGAGTGATGTAATATGTGACGTCATCAGCAGTGCATTGCGGGCGCGCGAGTTATAGTTAGCTGAACTAACTATAACGGGGCAATTTCATTGGTTTTTTACGAGTAAAATGTCCAGCTAACTATAACATGTGTGAAACCTATGGTTTTTTCACTGAATTTCTAAGGTTTTTTAAATGCTAATTCCTAACTATAACGTGTGTGAAACCTATGGTTTTTTCACTGAATTTCTAAGGTTTTTTAAATGCTAATTCCTAACTATAACGTGTGTGAAACCTATGGTTTTTTCAGTGAATTTCTAAGGTTTTTTAAATGCTAATTCCTAACTATAACGTGTGTGAAACCCATGTTTTTTTCAGTGAATTTGCAAGGTTTTTTAAATGCTATTTTTTGTTTTTTTTCTTCATTTTTTTCAAACATATTTTTATTTTAATTTTTTACCTTTTTTAAAGACTATGGTGCCAATTCCGATCCGGTAAAAAAATTCCCCGTCCGACTCGTATCCGGATTTTTTTCCGTCCGAATCGTCAAAGTAGCGTACAAACTGCCAAGTACGATTCGAACGGAAAAAAGTCCATACGAATCGCATTGGGAAGATTTCCCCACACGTCCTCGGGTCGGGAAAAGTCACCGACACGTCCCCGGGCGAGAAACCCACCGTGCGGAAAAATAAAGTCCGACTGCGCAAGTACGATCCCTCCCGTCCTCCCCATTTCACAACCGTACGCAAAAAACACCGTCCGAACCGAACTCCCATAGCAACCATGGAGACATGTGCCCGCATACGCGCCGAACACCCCACCACCCCCCGCCCGCGTATGTACGCCCCGAACCCCCACCCGTGTATGTACGCACCAAACACCCACCCGTGTATGTACGCCCCCGAACCCCCCCCAGCCGTGTATGTACGCACCGAACCACCAGCCGTGTATGTACGCCCCCGAACCCCCCCCAGCCGTGTATGTACGCACCGAACCACCAGCCGTGTATGTACGCACCAAACACCCACCCCAGCCGTGTATGTACGCACCGAACCACCAGCCGTGTATGTACGCACCAAACACCCACCCGTGTATGTACGCCCCCGAACCCCCCCCCAGCCGTGTATGTACGCACCGAACCACCAGCCGTGTATGTACGCCCCCGAACCCCCCCCAGCCGTGTATGTACGGACCGAACCACCAGCCGTGTATGTACGCACCAAACACCCACCCGTGTATGTACGCCCCCGAACCCCCCCCAGCCGTGTATGTACGCACCGAACCACCAGCCGTGTATGTACGCACCAAACACCCACCCGTGTATGTACGCCCCCGAACCCCCCCCCAGCCGTGTATGTACGCACCGAACCACCAGCCGTGTATGTACGCCCCCGAACCCCCCCCCAGCCGTGTATGTACGCACCGAACCACCAGCCGTGTATGTACGCACCAAACCCCCACCCCAGCCGTGTATGTACGCACCGAACCACCAGCCGTGTATGTACGCACCAAACACCCACCCGTGTATGTACGCCCCCGAATCCCCCCCCCAGCCGTGTATGTACGCACCGAACCACCAGCCGTGTATGTACGCACCAAACACCCACCCGTGTATGTACGCCCCCGAACCCCCCCCAGCCGTGTATGTACGCACCGAACCACCAGCCGTGTATGTACGCCCCCGAACCCCCCCCAGCCGTGTATGTACGCACCGAACCACCAGCCGTGTATGTACGCACCAAACACCCACCCGTGTATGTACGCCCCCGAACCCCCCCCCAGCCGTGTATGTACGCACCGAACCACCAGCCGTGTATGTACGCCCCCGAACCCCCCCCAGCCGTGTATGTACGGACCGAACCACCAGCCGTGTATGTACGCACCAAACACCCACCCGTGTATGTACGCCCCCGAACCCCCCCCAGCCGTGTATGTACGCACCGAACCACCAGCCGTGTATGTACGCACCAAACACCCACCCGTGTATGTACGCCCCCGAACCCCCCCCCAGCCGTGTATGTACGCACCGAACCACCAGCCGTGTATGTACGCCCCCGAACCCCCCCCCAGCCGTGTATGTACGCACCGAACCACCAGCCGTGTATGTACGCACCAAACCCCCACCCCAGCCGTGTATGTACGCACCGAACCACCAGCCGTGTATGTACGCACCAAACACCCACCCGTGTATGTACGCCCCCGAACCCCCCCCAGCCGTGTATGTACGCACCGAACCACCAGCCGTGTATGTACGCACCAAACACCCACCCGTGTATGTACGCCCCCGAACCCCCCCCCAGCCGTGTATGTACGCACCGAACCACCAGCCGTGTATGTACGCCCCCGAACCCCCCCCCAGCCGTGTATGTACGCACCGAACCACCAGCCGTGTATGTACGCACCAAACCCCCACCCCAGCCGTGTATGTACGCACCGAACCACCAGCCGTGTATGTACGCACCAAACACCCACCCGTGTATGTACGCCCCCGAATCCCCCCCCCAGCCGTGTATGTACGCACCGAACCACCAGCCGTGTATGTACGCACCAAACACCCACCCGTGTATGTACGCCCCCGAACCCCCCCCAGCCGTGTATGTACGCACCGAACCACCAGCCGTGTATGTACGCCCCCGAACCCCCCCCCAGCCGTGTATGTACGCACCGAACCACCAGCCGTGTATGTACGCACCAAACACCCACCCGTGTATGTACGCCCCCGAACCCCCCCCCAGCCGTGTATGTACGCACCGAACCACCAGCCGTGTATGTACGCCCCCGAACCCCCCCCAGCCGTGTATGTACGGACCGAACCACCAGCCGTGTATGTACGCACCAAACACCCACCCGTGTATGTACGCCCCCGAACCCCCCCCAGCCGTGTATGTACGCACCGAACCACCAGCCGTGTATGTACGCACCAAACACCCACCCGTGTATGTACGCCCCCGAACCCCCCCCCAGCCGTGTATGTACGCACCGAACCACCAGCCGTGTATGTACGCCCCCGAACCCCCCCCCAGCCGTGTATGTACGCACCGAACCACCAGCCGTGTATGTACGCACCAAACCCCCACCCCAGCCGTGTATGTACGCACCGAACCACCAGCCGTGTATGTACGCACCAAACACCCACCCGTGTATGTACGCCCCCGAATCCCCCCCCCAGCCGTGTATGTACGCACCGAACCACCAGCCGTGTATGTACGCACCAAACACCCACCCGTGTATGTACGCCCCCGAACCCCCCCCAGCCGTGTATGTACGCACCGAACCACCAGCCGTGTATGTACGCCCCCGAACCCCCCCCCAGCCGTGTATGTACGCACCGAACCACCAGCCGTGTATGTACGCACCAAACACCCACCCGTGTATGTACGCCCCCGAACCCCCCCCCAGCCGTGTATGTACGCACCGAACCACCAGCCGTGTATGTACGCCCCCGAACCCCCCCCAGCCGTGTATGTACGGACCGAACCACCAGCCGTGTATGTACGCACCAAACACCCACCCGTGTATGTACGCCCCCGAACCCCCCCCAGCCGTGTATGTACGCACCGAACCACCAGCCGTGTATGTACGCACCAAACACCCACCCGTGTATGTACGCCCCCGAACCCCCCCCCAGCCGTGTATGTACGCACCGAACCACCAGCCGTGTATGTACGCCCCCGAACCCCCCCCAGCCGTGTATGTACGCCCCCGAACCCCCCCCAGCCGTGTATGTACGGACCGAACCACCAGCCGTGTATGTACGCACCAAACACCCACCCGTGTATGTACGCCCCCGAACCCCCCCCAGCCGTGTATGTACGCACCGAACCACCAGCCGTGTATGTACGCACCAAACCCCCACCCCAGCCGTGTATGTACGCACCGAACCACCAGCCGTGTATGTACGCACCAAACACCCACCCGTGTATGTACGCCCCCGAACCCCCCCCCAGCCGTGTATGTACGCACCGAACCACCAGCCGTGTATGTACGCACCGAACCACCAGCCGTGTATGTACGCCCCCGAACCCCCCCCAGCCGTGTATGTACGCACCGAACCACCAGCCGTGTATGTACGCACCAAACCCCCACCCCAGCCGTGTATTTACGCACCTAACCACCACCCCACCAGGGAATGTACGGACCGCACCCCCACCAGTGCATGTACGGACCGTACTGACGCCAAAAAAACACGTACTGAACCCGGACAAACCATATTTACACAAGGAGAGTCAAGTAGAGTTTCCCCACACCACCAAACAGGCCCAACAACCCCACAAACATCACATACACTCACCTGCAACTGCCAAACTGCCAAACAGAGGCCCAAAACTCAATCACTCCTCATAACACACCCACACAAATTTCAAACACAGCCACACCCACAAATGGACCAATAAAAATGGACCACACACACAAACCATGAGCCTTTGCAACAGACCCACTGCTGCCAGAGCCCACAGACGACCCACACCACCATACTTGAACCTCACACTTGCATACCTTCACACAACCACCTACACAAACACCCCCTCATCACATTCACACACACACCTCCACTACCACACCCACACACCCACAGCCATCCACACCCACACCCCCACAACCACACCCCACGCCATGTCCACCACCAAGAATCCAAAGTTCACAAAGGAGGAGCTGGAGATCCTTGTCGACGAAATCCTCAGAGTCGAGCCACAGCTCTTTGGGACATTGGTCAGACAGACCAGCATATCCGAAAAAACCGCCATGTGGCAGAGGATCGTCGATTCTGTGAATGCTGTTGGGACAACCAGAAGGACCAGGCACGAGTGCCAATCCAGGTGGTACGATCTGCGGAGGACGGTCAAGAGGAAGATGACTGACAATCACAACCAGGGGAACATCACTGGAGGAGGGCCGCCCCCCAGACCGGTACAATACCATCCCTGGGAGGAGAAGGTGATGTCCACGCTGGCGGTGGAGGGACTACACGGACTGCCAGGACTCCCAGACCCTGGTGAGTACACAAACAACTCACCTCACATGGGGGGGATGCCATACACAATCAATCATGCATGCCACCCCCCCCAAGCCACCACCGGACACAACAACACTCCACAAACACACACATGCCACTGGCACCTCCATGCCCCATGCATCAATCAGGGCCATGCCAAGTCACAGGCCACACAATACACCAACACAACACAGGATGTGGTCGATGCTGGGAGTGGGGGCAGCAAAACTAACATTGAGCAACTCACAAGCACACAACAATGCCCTCAGCCCATATGGCCCAGGGCACAGCCATACAAACTGTGTGTACCCACACAGTACTGTCTTGCCTGCAAATGATGGCTGCCATGCAGGATGCCATGGGTCTGAAGGCACAATTTGCACATAACAGCAGACAATGAAGATGCATCGCTCTGATAGAGTCTCAGCACACACCGCCACAGCAGCAGCCTACACTCAGACACACTGCCCAATGGGTGCCCGGAGAACAGGGACTAACTCACATGAACAAGCCAATGGCCATTCAAAGACCGGCTAACTGTGTGTGCCCAGGAAGCTGGCCTGAGGTGACAGAGAGTGACAAAGAGAGGGAGGGAGAGGGGGAATGAGAGGGAAGGAGACAGAGGGGGGACACAGGGAGACAGACAGAGGGAGGGAGTAGGGTGACAGAGGGAGACCGACAGAGGGAGGGAGGAGGGTGACAGAGGGAGGGAGGAAGGGAGACACAGGGAGACTAAATCACCCTTGGGTGGTGTGGCCATGTCCACTCGTCAGCCGGTGGACTGTGTGCATGCAGACCAGGTCTGGCAGTGCCTCAACCCCCCCTTCCGTAGATGAAGACCGGTCCATGTGTCAATCTGTGCACGAGTCCATCCGTGCTGCAGGCACAGACCTAACCACACACCCAGTATACCCACCCACCGTGTCGGTAAGAACCCTGTCACAAATGCTTCAGTCCCCTACCTGCAACATCAAATTGCCTTGCCAAAACACCATTTGGCCACGTACAGTGCAACACGTAAGGCGCCTCTGCATGGCTCGCTACGCCCGCACACCACACTGCTGACTGTGTACCCAAATAGATGCATCAACTAAGATTGTGTCTCACACATGCGTAAAGCCCTGACAGCTGTGGCCAAGGGACATAGCCATGCACAAGTGCACTGTGAGAGGAATGCAGGACAGATCCAACTACCCAGAGGAAGAGTGCCAAATCAGAAATGCATGCAACATGGATGCCACATGTGACACTGTTAACATTGTCTCTCTCACACACAGGTCAACGTCGACGAACACCCCCCAACACTGGGGGGGAAGTCACACAGGACCAGGCTCCGCGGGATGATGACCCCACCGCCAGCGATGACTCTCACCACTCCGTGGATGACCCAGACCAACCTGGCCCCTCTGGTGTCCAACCACCTGCAGCACCTGCGTCAGGTACAACTGTGCCAACCACCACCCCCATTCCTGCCACATCCCAGGAGACGTCCAGGAGCCCTGCCCGCACACGACCACCCAGCCAGTCTGCCCAGGAGGGACACGGTCCTCCGGGCACCCAGGAGGAGGCAGGCGGCAACGCAGATGCCATCCCTCAGGGGTCCCGGAGACCCGATGCACCCACAACGGCAGGCCAGGTGCACGTGGGCAGGGGTGGCGGGAGTGGAGGACGGCGGAGGCGCGAACCTGACCAGGCAGCTCAGGACCCGGTAGTGTCCCAGGTCAGCAACATCCTGGATACATACCGGCGTGACACCAGGGGCATGGACCAGATTGCGTCCACCCTCAATGACATCAAGGGGACCCTCCAGGAGATGAAGACCCTGCAGTCCCAGCAACATGCCTGTCAACTGCAACACCAAGGAAGGATGGAGGATAGACAGGCTGAGCTCGTGGCGGTGCAAACCCAAATGACCGGTGTACTCCGTCGGATTGCCGACAACATGGGCAACCCTCCCTGTGGCACCAGGCGAAGGCCATTACCAGACACAGGGAGGGATCAGGAGGAGGAGGATTCATCCGACGGAGCGTCACAGACATCGTCACGGACTGCTTCCGAGGGTCCCCGCAGGAAGGTGGGTCGTCCACGAAAAAGACTGTGAGAGTCAGCAGAACATCACCATCTCCCAGGTCACCTGGCCTGGCACCTGGCCCTCTGGCCCAATAGCAGCACATGACATTCTCTGCCACATGGACTTGCTGGTCACTGTCTGACCTATGTTGACGAAGACTGTGGCATGGACTCTGACATTTTGCTACGACAAGGATACCAACTCCCACAGTGAACTCTGGATTCTACACTCCCGCTGTGCACCTCTTGTCATCCCCACAAACCCGTACCCCACCACAAATAAATGAATCACACTTACAAGATGATGCCGTGATTCTACATTATTACAATACATGTGTGTGTCGTACAGTCAAAGCATGCCTGATCTCAGAATTAACTCCAACCATCCAAACCGTGGGGTCGCAGTCTTGCCCAGGACACACATGGGTCCCAATGTCTCATCTGATACAGACATGGAGTACCAAACTCACCTGTGCTGGGCCCAACCAGCTGAGTGGTTCCCGCACAACTGTGGCAACAGACACATTCAGGGGAGCAACAGTCATGCGCAGAGGTCAGGGATCATGTGGAGTGACCTGGCTTGCCGCTCCCAGGTATGTCTAGACATGTGTCCCTACAATGTGCAGCATGCTTGCGTCAGGCGGATGTTGAGAATGGTGGCTAGGCCAAGGTTGGATGCATGGAGATGCCAGAATGCAGTTTAGGATCACTGTGCCACATGGTTGTGTTGGGGTTGTGGGCTGCATCATGAGTGTGGGCGTGGATCTAGAAGGTCATCCTGCAGCTGGCTGTGAAACATTCCCCCCATCCCGTTAGGACGTTGATGTGGCCTGGTTGCCCGACGCAGTAGCAGAGCTGTGCAGATGCACTCCGGATATGGACAAGTACCATGGGAGTCGTGAGGCACATGTCCGTAGACTGCAGGGTAGGATTCTACACAGATGTTGTAGTTTCCCTGGGGGATGGTCTCTCTTGCCTTGAGGTGGATGGAACTGTGCATCTTGTGCATAATACAGTTCCCACTCCCTGACAAACCCCTAGCATCTTGTCACTCTACACATAGACACATATGCACCACCTATGAAAACTATGCCAGACCTGCGGCACGCACAGTGGCAACAGGGCACCATTGACAGGGAAGAGGCACCTTGGAGACAGAGGGACAAATTTATTAGTCATGTGTGTTGGAATGACAATGATACTCTGTCAACACATACACAGGTCATGTGGATGTACATGTGGGAGCAACACTGGCACCCCCCATTGCAACACAGATGCTGGCATCCCATTGACCTGGCACACAAGTGACGGATAACAGCTAAACACCCCCTGCTGCCACGGAGAGGCCGCTATACACCATTGAGGCCCTGATGGGGCAATCACACACCATGTCAACCCGGTGCAACCTGTATGTTTCCGAGGCCAGTGTTACACACAATGATGGCCTCATCACAATCCCCAATCCCCTGCCACATGACAGTCACCAAGTCTGAGCATGGCTCCAGGTGAAGCCTGCCCCATGTCATGTTCCCCATGTAGGATCACCATGTATGCAAATGGAACACACATGAACCGGAGAAGTGCACACAGACTACAAACAATTCACACACCCAAAACGACGTGAGGCATCCCTTACCCTGAGGAGATTTCAACACTTGCCCGTGCATGTGACGCTGAATCAGCACATGTCGCTGTGTTCATGAGGAGTAGCAGGAGCACAACAATGCCACCAGCAGACAGCATGCACATGGACCTGTGGAAGAGAGACACACAAGGATTCAGCACAAAGGAGCACATCCGCAAGCATGTACTTAACACGTATCATGTTGTTAACATGACAGGTGACAATGATGACCCTCAGACAACATCCTTCCATTGCGCCATCACTTGAGTGACACTTCAATACACACCACTGACTCACTTGGCAGACATGCAGATGGACACACACATTGCAACACATGCCACACACGGCCCAATGCGTGCACACTCAGACACTGGAACTCACCACTAAGCAAAGAAGTTGCGTATGAGCCGACTCCGCATGTCCTCCACAGCCTCCTCCTCCTCAACATCACTTGCCCCGTCACCAAGCCCTTCATCCTCCACGGGTGGATGGTCCTGGTCATCTTGATCCAGTATGAGTGGAACAGCTTCCTCCACTGCCATGTTGTGCAGCATGCAGCAGACGATGATGATCTTGCACACCTTCACCGGGGCATATGGGAGTGCTCCGCCGGTCTTGTGGAGGCACCGGAATCGGCTCTTCAGAAGTCCAAACGTCCTCTCAATGACTCTCCTGGTCCGCCCATGTGCGTTGTTGTAGAGGTGCTCGGCAGCCGTGCTGGGGTTGCGGACAGGCGTCATCAGCCATGGCATGTTGGGATAGCCAGCGTCCCCTACAAGGAAACATCATGGACAGAAGTGTGTCAGCACAGGCAGTGAGATTGGAAGATGACGCCAAACACTGAACTGCCAGAGTCTACCCACCAACAATACATGCTCGCTCGTTCCGCAGCTGCAGCATCATTTCTGGCACCCTGCTACGCCTCATGATGAAGGCATCGTGTGCTGATCCTGGAAAGCGAACACAGACATGTGAAATCACCATGTTGGACAGACACACCACAAGGGCATTAATGGAGTGATAATGTTTGCGATTCCTATACACCACCTCCTGTGCCTGTGGTGGTACCAACGCAACATGTGTCCCATCTATGGACCCAATGACATGGGGCATCCCTCCCAGGGCATAGAACTCACGCTTGACATCTGTCAACTGCTCACGATTTGGGAATTTAATGTACTCATCCAGGTGAAACAACATGGCCTCTAAGAAATCATGCAGAACACGGCTGAACATCGTCTGGGACATGCCCCCGACATCAGCAATGGTATGTTGGAACGTACCCGTGGCAAGGAAATGTAGGGCTGCCATCACCTTCAACTTGGGTGTCAGTGCACTTGGATACCTGTGGCGCGGGAGGAGTTGTGCTTCCAGCCGGCCAGTCAACTCATCAATCAACCGTTGGCTGAATCTGTAGCGGCGTATACAGTCCCGTTCATGCAGGGCAGCAATGTCTGGCATACGTCGAGGGAGAGGCGGAGCCCTGCAGTGAAATGGAAGGAACACCTAAGAGTGAGCACTGTACAACAACATCGTCAATGCACTGAGCACATGTTACACAGCCAATACACATATGCCACGTTGTGAGTCAGGTCTGTGCCACAGTTCCTGGACACGAACGCCAGTCAGGTTACACTCCTACCAAGGGACAGCCACTAACGGAGGGGGGCAAGATCACGATGACATGGCATGAGACTAGCTGTGGGCCAGTGTAAGTGAACATGCACACGCATCACAGGATTCACAGACATCCACACATGTGCAGAAGTAGTATGCGTATGGTACAGACAGGTAGTTGGATGCGATATGCACTGGTCACATGTCATAGGAATAGGACAGGCCACACACATTGCCTTTGAGGAGTACATGTCGAGACAGAACATACATAGGGAGCATGTGGATATGTACTTGTGTTGATACTCCGTGTAGTTGGATACATACACACCTCATGGCAAATCACATATGTGGGCTGGTGTGCGGAACAGTGTGCCATGCCCATCGACACACAGACACATGTTGGCAGCAGCAACTGCTGACACATTGAATCACACACCTACAGCAAAATCATGGAAAGACATGCCACACACATGACATGGTTGCAGCATGCAACGCAGCCATACACGTGTCATATGTAATATTCCGTGTACCTGGCATCAGGGGACAGGTGCGGGTGTCCGTGACTGGGACATGCAAGTGACTCATGGCTCCACTAGTGTGTACGACATGCACACATGTCAAAGGAGTGCAGGGGATGTGTGGTACAATGCGCACCATCACACACGACATGTGTACACAGCTCATCGTACATGTGCTTTGCCCACACCTCAGGGGTAAAGTGCCACATCACATCCTGACACACCTGTGTCACACACAGGTGGTATTGCACAGACAATGCATTGGTGTCCACCCTTGGCAATACCTGTCCGCTCCATTCCTGTCTGTGTGCCGCCTGTCACCACTGACAGTTGTAATACGCACCGTACATACGCTCGGAGCGCGTGTATAGGGTCCCTGGGCCAATATTGCCGCTGGCGTATGCGTACGCCACAGTAGTACGGACTGTACACGCGCTTGTGCGGTCCGGATCACAATATGGGCGCTGGCGTATGCGTACGCCACAGTAGTACGGACTGTACACGCGCTTGTACGGTCCGGATCACAATATGGGCGCTGGCGTATGCGTACGCCACAGTAGTACGGACTGTACACGCGCTTGTACGGTCCGGATCACAATATGGGCGCTGGCGTATGCGTACGCCACAGTAGTACGGACTGTACACGCGCTTGTACGGTCCGGATCACAATATGGGCGCTGGCGTATGCGTACGCCACAGTAGTACGGACTGTACACGCGCTTGTACGGTCCGTACTACTGTGGCGTACGCATACGCCAGCGCCCTTATTGTGATCCGGACCGTACAAGCGCGTGTACAGTCCGTACTACTGTGGCGTACGCATACGCCAGCGCCCATATTGTGATCCGGACCGTACAAGCGCGTGTACAGTCCGTACTACTGTGGCGTACGCATACGCCAGCGCCCATATTGTGATCCGGACCGTACAAGCGCGTGTACAGTCCGTACTACTGTGGCGTACGCATACGCCAGCGCCCATATTGTGATCCGGACCGTACAAGCGCATGTACGGTCGGTATCACTGCTTGTGGGGTGCCCTAGGGCGTGGAACGCACCGTACCTGTGTGTAAATGTATGAAAACACATAGGGGACACATGAGGGACAAGTATAAGGGCCTAAATGCCTGATGGTTGCCATGGAGACTGAGTTAAATTTTTGATTTTGAGCACCAGGTGCACAGCAGAAGTCAGTTTGAAAGAATCTACATTGTTGCAATGTGGATGTTGACTTGACATCATTATCAAAACTGAAACCATGCAAAGCCACACACTGGGGTAGGTTTGAAGGGATTGGATGAAACGTAGGATGCTAATGTGACTGACCAATCAATCTGTACTCCTATACATGAACAGGCCAGCCAGGCATATATAAGGCAGCCAGGTCCCATGAGAGAGCACTTGCCTGCACATCCATTCATCCATTACCACTGCTGCTGATAGTGATTCCTCTGGCACCATGTCCAGGACTGTGGAGAGGTCACAGCCATTCACCCAGGAGGAGAACCTTGCCCTGATAGATGTGATCCTCCCACAGTTCCAGAGCCTGTATGGTCGACCAGGGGTTCAGGTGAGTGCAGACTCCACTAGCTTAGACTGTGCCCCTTTTGTGTGACAGTGACTTCTGGCATTGTGTCCATGTGTGACAGACATGCACTGTTGTTTGGAGTGGGTCCCAGGGTGTGGAAGGCCTCATGTCACCCATGCAGAGCATGCTGTGTTTCCTGTGTGCACTCCTCACTTGCATAGTGCCTACTGTGACAATGAATGCAAGGTGCATGCCACATTCTGCCTGCATACTCCTCCTGGGGATGTTGTTTCCACAGTCCTGATGTGATCCTGTGTTCCCCCCAGTGTGACAGGTGTCAGTACCCATGGATGTGTGTTTGTTCAGTGTACCTGTGCTGTGAGTGTCCAAAGGCCGTGTTCGTCCCCTGCACATTGGTGTGTGTGTTAGTCCCCTGTCATGTGGGTGAGTGCATATGGGGAGTGTTGCACACAAGCAGCATGAGGGATGGATATGGCCTGGCCATCGGATGTGAGCAGGGAGCAGTGCTGTGTGCATGCCGTGCTGAGCCAGCCCCACACCTGTGACACCCCCGTCTACTGGCACATGGGCAGAGTGAGGTGTGTACCCGCAGTTGGCAATGCCATGTGATTGTCCTGTACCTGTGTGTGTCTGTGTACTCTGCTGAGGTAGCATCAGTGTGCTGGGGCAGGTGACTGCTGTGAGGTGCTGTACATAATCCTGGTGTAGCCTGTGAGGCACAGTGTGATCCCTGGTCAGTGAGTGTGTGGTACCCCTCATGCCACCCGTGTGCTTCCACTGGCACGTAGTGCATTTGGCCTTCCACAGTGGATAATGTCCCTATGACAAAGGTGCAATTAGTTGCATGCATACCATGGCCTGTTCATAATGAGGATTGTTCTATATGTGTGTCTCTGTGTCTTTGCTCATGTGGATTAATGTATTCTCTCTTTTGCATCCTCACAGGTAGGCGCCATTGCCAAGGGGGAGATCTGGAGGGAAGCCGTCAGTGCCGTGAGGGGTACAGAGGGTCGGAGGCGGAGCCTGTCTCAGGTGAGGAAACGCTGGCAGGACATCCGGTGCTGGACGAGGAGGATTGCACGGCTCCTGCTGGGGGACTCACCTGAGAGCCGTAAGAACCGTGGCCGCCGTCGTCTGACCCACATCCAGAAGCGTGTGCTGGCGGTGGTCTTCCCCGATATGGACAGGCGCCTACAGGAGAGGCAGCAGCAGGAAGGGGGTAGGTACATGTGTGTCAGGTGTGTGTCCCCAGCCAATGTAAGTGTGCAGTTGCATGGATACACTGCCAGGGTTTGATTGTGCAGTGCGTCAACTTCTCCACAAAGTAGCACAGTGCTGTTCTCACTCCCTCCCTTCCCCTCCTTGCAATGTGTTCCCTGGTCTGTCGCCACTCTTGCACACGGTTATTTAGGCAGGCAGTTCATGCAGGTGCCCTATGCTATCAGCATCATGTGTGGGGGTGATGTGCCACAGGTATGGGGACCTTGCGTGTGCCATGGCCAATTTCAGTCATTGTGGTGTCCATGTCACTTGGCACTGATTGTGAATCACGACATAGGGGTGTGTCTCCAAAATGTACAGCCTTCCAGCATGCATGTCCAATTGTGTGCCCTCTGACATGATGTGCCTGAGTGGGAGGCCTGCTAAGTGCAGGGACGGTTGCTTAATTTGCAGTCATGTCCATCCTGGACCATGGAGGAGTGTGGGCACTACTGTGCCCTGGGGCACCTCTTCCTAGGTATCATGTGCGTCATCCAACAATATGGCCATTCACTGTGTCTTTGCCATGGGTTGCGTAGGGTGGCATTGTACCCTGGGCTCAACTGTTAGGACCTACAGGTTGCTACATGTGTCCACTGTACAGGGGGACCCATTTTGCTTGTGCATACTCACAGTGGGCATTACCTGTGTGTGTTGTTGAGACAATCTGATGATGTTTGCCTGTCAATGATGTGTGGACATGGCCACCAGGGGCTGTGTGTTTACAGTCATGAATTAGTGGAGGCCATGTGTTTCCATCCCAGAGTAAGAGGTGTACATACTTTCTCCGTCTCAATGAGATTGTCTCAGGTGTGGGTGGTTTGTGCGTACAAGGCCTACATGTCAGAAGCTTCATCCTCCTTGCTGGGTTTAGCCTGTGTGTGATGTTTGACTGGACATACGCTCAAGGTGCAGTGACCCTGTCATGTGTGGCCTGGTTTCATGTATTGCCTTTGCAGCATGCGGCAAGAGTAAATGGATATGATTCATGCTCATCCCTTTTTGACGACGCAGTGTGGTGCAGGTGCTGTGCACATTTGTCCCCAGAGGCTGACTCCTCTCTAAAATTTCAGGTGCAGTGATTTGCTGTTGTGTCATGATCTCCATTGTGTCTCAGTGGCATGGTGGGTAGAAAAACTGTGTGTTCCATGGCCTACATGTGTACATTGTTTTGTAGGTGTTACTCCTGTTGCTTTTCAGGCTATGCAATGTGACCTATGTATATTTGACTCATGTGACATATGTGTACAGGTGTCTGATTTTCTCCTGTCTCTTCACCTTGCCCACAGCATCGCCGGGGGACACGGAAGGAGACACTAGCACGGACCGGGAGGAGAGATTGAGCACCAGTACCAGCAGTGCTGTCCTGTCTGGCACATGGAGTGGCACGGAGGCCGAAGGGAGTGAGGCGGAGGACCTGTTGACTGCCAACACAGACTATGACGCAGACGGGTCCGAGGCTGAGCTCCCAGAGGTGGCGGAGTCTGCCCCCCCAGCTGATGGCAGCCCTCCACATCCCCCCGCCACCTCAGGTTCCATCACCGGCCTCCCACATGCTCGTGGCCCTTCCCTCCGTGCTCGGTCCCCACATGTCTCCTTCCTGCCAGGCACCGCACCCCCTGCCCCTGTCACCACTGCTGCGGTGAGTGCGGAGTCTGTGGACATCCTGAGGCAGTTGCAGGTTGGTCAGACTGCGATGCTAAATGTCCTCCATGCCCACACCCAGGTGCTGACCCAGATGGAGGCATACATGGAGGGCATGTCGGCTGCGCAGTCTGACCAACGGCAGTTGCTGAGGTCCATAGACTCCACACTGACTGCAGCACTGGATCTCCTGCAGCGCTGCGTAACACCCCCTACCCCTGCCCCATCCCCAATTCCCACTCCCGTGCCTGTCCCACGCACATCCAGACGTCAGCGTGCACGCACCCCAACAGACACAGGCACCACACCACCAGGGAAGTCGAAGCGCACACCTCCTGTCACGCACACACAGGGTGAGGAAGGCACACCCACTGGGTCGGGGGGGAAACGTAGAACACGCAGCCACAGTGGGAGTCCGCATTCCACACAACCCACTCCCTCCAAATCCACTCCCCTTAGCTCTCCTGGCCAACAGTCAGTGACAGCATCATCCACTGCGAGTGTGCCCCCCAGCCCCAGGATGACACCACCCCGCAAGCGGTGGAGGCGGGACCCGGCCAGGGGAGTTGAGTCCCCCACCCTGTCCACACCCTCCCCCAGTGGCGCTGCGACCCATCCCTTTGCCCCCCCCCCCTCCTTGGGGCCTGTGGTTGGATTGGGTACGGGGGAGTCGCTGGGGGAACTTGCCGACGTGTGCAGCGCCATTCTGTCCTCCACCTTTGGCGCTGGCACCCCCCCTGTGGCAGATTCATCCCTCCCTGCACCCACAACACCTACCCTTTCCCCTCCTGTCCCTGCGGTGCCTGTTTCCACCCTCCCCCCTGATGCCCCCTCTTCTGTGGATGAAATGGACTTGTGAACTGTGCAGCCAAGCTAGGGGACACACGTCCCGATGTGTACCCCCCCCCCGGACATTGCTGCTGGGCTGGCCCATGGCCCTTGTACATAGTGGACATTTTCTCTGATATATTTTCCTGCTGAATAAAGCCTTTTCTTTTTGTTTTGCACACTGATGCTTTCCTGGACTTGCTGTTGGTGCTGGTGCTCCCTGCGTTGGGGTGGTGATAATGTGTTAGGGGTCTGTGAAATGTTGGAGTGTGCTGCTCATGGGGTGTACCCTGCCATCTGCGTGCCATCACAAAGGTCTCTGCAAATGGTATTTGGTCATGTTTGCTCTCACTGTATGGTGACATTGTCCCAAGGTGTGTTCCGTCCTCTGTGGCCCAGCCCATTTTTCCTGCAGGGTGTCTCCCAAATGCTGTGCTGTGCTGTGTCTACATTTCCTGGATGTGTGAGGGTTGCCTTTCAATATAGCCATGCTGGCTCAGCGATGTCTCCGCCTGCATCTGGGGTATCACCCTTGTAGGTCACTGAACTTGTTGATGGGGTATATTGTCCGATGTCTGGGCACTGCTGGGAGTGATAGGTACACACCCCTCCTGTGTCTGGGCACTGCTGGGAGTGATAGGCACACACCCCTCCTGTGTCTGGGCACTGCTGGGAGGACCCTGCACCCACCCCTCCTGTGTCTGGGCACTGCTGGGGGTGTTTTGCACACCCCATTCTTATAGCAGGTTCGGTGCGTACATGCACGGGTGGGGTGGGGGTTTGGTGCGTACATACACGGCTGGTGTGGTGGTTTGGTGCGTACATACACGGGTGGGCGTTTGGTGCGTACATACACGGGTGGTGGTTTGGTGCGTACATACACGGCTGGGGTGGTGGTTTGGTGCGTACATACACGGGTGGGCGTTTGGTGCGTACATACACGGGTGGTGGTTTGGTGCGTACATACACGGCTGGGGTGGTGGTTTGGTGCGTACATACACGGGTGGTGGTTCGGTGCGTACATACACGGCTGGGGGGGGGTTTGGTGCGTACATACACGGGTGGTGGTTTGGTGCGTACATACACGGCTGGGGTGGTGGTTTGGTGCGTACATACACGGGTGGTGGTTCGGTGCGTACATACACGGCTGGGGGGGGGTTCGGTGCGTACATACACGGGTGGTGGTTCGGTGCGTACATACACGGCTGGGGTGGGGGTTTGGTGCGTACATACACGGCTGGTGTGGTGGTTTGGTGCGTACATACACGGGTGGTGGTTTGGTGCGTACATACACGGCTGGGGTGGGGGTTCGGTCCGTACATACACGGGTGGGGGTTCGGGGCGTACATACTCTGCTGGTGTGGTGGTTTGGTGCGTACATACACGGGTGGGCGTTTGGTGCGTACATACACGGGTGGTGGTTCGGTGCGTACATACACGGCTGGGGTGGGTGTTAGGTGCGTACATACACGGGTGGGGGTTCGGGGCGTACATACACGGCTGGGGGGGGTTCGGGGGCGTACATACACGGGTGGTGGTTCGGTGCGTACATACACGGCTGGGGTGGGTGTTAGGTGCGTACATACACGGGTGGGGGTTTGGTGCGTACATACACGGCTGGGGGGGGTTCGGGGGCGTACATACACGGGTGGTGGTTCGGTGCGTACATACACGGGTGGTGGTTCGGTGCGTACATACACGGCTGGGGTGGTGGTTTGGTGCGTACATACACGGGTGGTGGTTCGGTGCGTACATACACGGCTGGGGGGGGGTTCGGTGCGTACATACACGGGTGGTGGTTCGGTGCGTACATACACGGCTGGGGTGGGGGTTTGGTGCGTACATACACGGCTGGTGTGGTGGTTTGGTGCGTACATACACGGGTGGTGGTTTGGTGCGTACATACACGGCTGGGGTGGGGGTTCGGTCCGTACATACACGGGTGGGGGTTCGGGGCGTACATACTCTGCTGGTGTGGTGGTTTGGTGCGTACATACACGGGTGGGCGTTTGGTGCGTACATACACGGGTGGTGGTTCGGTGCGTACATACACGGCTGGGGTGGGTGTTAGGTGCGTACATACACGGGTGGGGGTTCGGGGCGTACATACACGGCTGGGGGGGGTTCGGGGGCGTACATACACGGGTGGTGGTTCGGTGCGTACATACACGGCTGGGGTGGGTGTTAGGTGCGTACATACACGGGTGGGGGTTTGGTGCGTACATACACGGCTGGGGGGGGTTCGGGGGCGTACATACACGGGTGGTGGTTCGGTGCGTACATACACGGGTGGTGGTTCGGTGCGTACATACACGGCTGGGGTGGGGGTTTGGTGCGTACATACACGGGTGGGCGTTTGGTGCGTACATACACGGGTGGTGGTTTGGTGCGTACATACACGGCTGGGGTGGTGGTTTGGTGCGTACATACACGGGTGGTGGTTTGGTGCGTACATACACGGCTGGGGTGGGGGTTCGGTCCGTACATACACGGGTGGGGGTTCGGGGCGTACATACTCTGCTGGTGTGGTGGTTTGGTGCGTACATACACGGCTGGGGTGGGGGTTCGGTCCGTACATACACGGGTGGGGGTTCGGGGCGTACATGCACGGGTGGCGCTTGGGTGCGTACATACACGGGTGGGGGTTCGGGGCGTACATACCAGGGTGGGGTGGGGGTTCGGGGCGTACATACACGGGTGGCGCTTGGGTGCGTACATACACGGGTGGCGGTTCGGGGCGTACATACACGGGTGGCGCTTGGGTGCGTACATACACGGGTGGGGGTACGGGCCGTACTTCCACGGGTGGGGGTACGGTCCGTACATACCCCTGCCCACGCTCTGCGTGCCTGGGTACGGGCCGTACCCATGCCTTTGGTGTGTGGGTACGGTGCGTCCCACCATTGTTGCGGGCCGTGGGGTCCGCACCGTACACAGGCCTTGGGGGCGTGGCTACGGGTCGTACCACGCGTACCCCTACATGACCCCAGCAATGCTGGTACGAGCTGTACCAAGGCCTTTCTGACGTGGGTACGGGCCGTACCGCTATTGTTGGAGTGACGTAGGGGGACGCGTGGTACGTTCCGTACCCACGCTCTTGCGGCCTGGGTAGGGTACGTACCGGTTCGCGTGACCATCCACTTCCGTTGTGGCGGACGCTTGCGTTGCTGGCCTTGCCCCCACCCCCTGGAAGTGACCAGGCCCTGATGGTCAGGTATGTCCAGGCCATGTGTGATTTGGTACCATGTGTTGGTGTTGTGTGTCCTGCCCCTGCCCCCCCCTTTGCCCCTGGTTGTTGTGCTGACCTTCTGCGGCGTCTGCGTCGGTTCCTGTACGCCAGGTGGACTGCTAGGAGGGCAGGGATGGCACGTAGGTTCGGGTCCATGTCTGTTCGTCGCGTCCAGCTGCTCCTTGCGTGTGTCGTCCTGATTTCCCGGCAGTTTTTGGCAGCCGGTAAATATTTTCCGTGCGGGATGACGTCGGTTCGAATCGTACTTCCTGGTTCGTGAAACGTAGGCTGGATGCGTACCGACGTCACGTCGGCTCCTTTCAGGATCGGAATTGTGTTTAGTTTCTGTTCGGTCGGTGTTTTGTTCGAATCGTACGGAAATGGTGTTTCCGTATGATTCGTACTTGCATTTTCGGATGGATTTCGCACCGGGTACGAGTCGGACGGAGAAAAGGCTCCGTCCGACGGTTCGTACCCGGTTTTTACCGGATCGGAATTGGCACCTATGTTTTTTTTTATATTTATTAAATATTTATTTTATATAAATTTTTTAAAATAAACAAGTGACATTTATTTCCAGATTATTTTTTTTTTTTTTATAGTACGCGTACCGTAAGCTCACGGTAAGCGTACGGTTTACGCACCGTCCGTAATCTATCTACGCTGCTTGCGTATAGTTACGTACTTTGCGTAGCGCGCGTACTGCGCGTGGGACGCGTGCGCGCTTACGCAACACGCGCACGTTACGCGGAAGTGCCGGAAATGACTGTTATGCGCATGCGTGCAAGCGCGTGTCTTTTTTACGCGCACGCGTACTTTTTGCCGTAAGCGTACATGTGATCTTGAAACACAACTTTTGATTGGTTGAAACTACTTTCAGTTCTAGAACTCTCCTACACCACACCCATTCCCCTCATTTCTGCTTGTGATCCCTTGGGAGAAGGAGCTGGTTTGTCTTTGGGATACGATGGCAGAACAGCAGAGCTCTTCTGAGAGTGAGGCTAGCACCAGCAGCACTGTCTTGAGGCAGAGAGCGAGGAAAGTAAAACCTTCTTATGTTTGGGATTATTTTACTTTTCCAGAAGGCCAGCAAAAGGTGAATGCACCCTTAGTTACTTGCAAGCTGTGTCAGCGTGTACTTTCTAGAGGTAATCCTGACAGGAAGTATTCCTTTGGGAATCACACCATGATGAGGCACCTCAAGGATGTACACAAAAGGACACATGCTCAACTTTTTGGAGGTAACTCTTCAGAAAGACGAGCCAGTACATCCACAGCAGCTCAGCCTGGACCATCACCTGCAGAGCTTACTCCTTCTTCTGCAGCTCAGGTGAGCCCTTCATCTGTGGGGGGAGAATCTCCTTTTGCTGGCCCTCTGGAAATGAACCCTCGATTTCGGAAGGTTGATATTCATTGCACATTTTGTAAAGCTCTAATTTGTTATAGGGAGACCAGTGTTTCCCTAGTGAATAACAAAATAGATCAGCACATTTGTAGCTTTGAATGATTTTCCCATGGTTCCTTTCCTCTGTCCCTGCATGAACACAACGGTTCTTTTAAGAGCCAACCTTATCTTTCATCTTTTTTTTACATTTTTTTTAAAAAACTTTTTTTTTTTTTTTTTACCGTACGCGTACGGTAAGCGTACCTTTTTTTTTATTTTTTAAAAAAAACACTAAAAATCATTTTTCACATTACAAGGTCCTTGAAAGACTACAATTATTACTATTGACTTACCATACTCACTGAAAAAAATATTTATTCATTTGTTTTTTTAAAAAATAGTTTTTAAAATGGTTGTAGTTTACGAAAATTTTCTATATCGATCTGAAAAAAAAGAAAAAAGTATTAATATCTTTAAACCATTTTATAATACAGTACACATATTTACATTTTTTACCAAAAAATATTTTTGCCTTATTTTTGCTGTTTTCAGAATATATTGCATTTCACTATAAATTGTGAAAGCAATTGCATTCATCATTTTACAGCGGGCAAAAAAAAATAACAATCTCAAAGATTGTATTAAAAAAGCCCAGAATCTCTTCTCACTTAAACTTATCATTACAGAAATGCATATTATTCTTAAAAAATATCATCTAAAAACAATACTTTTTTCTTTAAAATACCGTCTGATATTTTTGTTTCAGGAGTATAATCACAATATTATATCTCAAATAACTCCAAAATACATCTGATTTTATTTCCTTTAGGCCAAATTGTATTTTTTTTTTTCCCTGGAATAAATTTCCAAGGGAAAACCATTAAAATTCTAAAGTTTAATCTGTCCAGATCTCACCGATTCTCTGTAACATTTTGGTTCACACAAATTTTTTGAATAATTTATTTAGTCCACAATAGAATTGCTTACTTTTCCACATGGCCAAATAGTAATTTTTTAAATCATTTTTGTAAAAATTTCCAATGGCAGTCCAATAGCATTCCAAAATTTAAAATGTGCAGAAGTTACCGTTTATCTCTAAATTATTGGTTTTTCAAAATTGCATGAAAAATTTAAAAAGTCCACATTACAATTGGTTATCTTTCCTTTAGGCCAAATGATAATTTTAAAAAATATTTTTTCTACAAAATTGCAATGGTAATCCAGTAAAATGGTAAAATTATTTTGTCCACATCTTGCCAAGTCTCTCTAAAATTTAGGTTTCAGAAAGATTAGATAGGAATTTGCTAAATCAAAAGGCAAACGTTGTTTGAAAATCAATTGGGAATCATTACACAGTGTCCAGCCTTTTTCACATTTAAGATAAACTGTGTAATGTCCAGAAGTAACAGTAGGTCCATCATGGAAAATTATTGCAACAGTTACAAAAGTTTTTCCTGAAATTGATAATTGCTGTCCTGTAAACTTCTTTATTAAAGTATCCAATTTTGAACCATCAGCTCTACATCGTTGCATCATTAAAATTACATACTGTCCGTATTCCCTTAAAATTAATGTTGAAAACATGTCAGAATTACACTCACCACATTTCATGCTATGATTAGCATCTTTAACTAATTTTGCAAAAGTGACTGTTTTACTCTCTGGCAATGTCAAATAAATAAACCTTTCATTATCAACAATAGAGCCACATATATTATAACAATTTTCACAACTATGTTCCCATTTATAAGAGAGACCAAAAAAAATGTTAATGGGAACTCCTTCTTCTTCCACTACCTGAAGAAAAAACAACAAGAATTCCTGTGCGTCTTGCTGTACATTTTGAGAAAACTGTGTTCGTCCTGAACATACATCTAAAAGTTTTCTAATGTCAGTAGCACTTTCTATTTGAGTTTTATCTTTACTCAGCTTTTGAAAAAGGAGACTGAGCTCTGAACAGAATCTTTTTCCCTGATTTACTATTATCTGCTCTTGCAAACTTTCCAGATAAAATACAACATTCAGCACTACATTAGCGTAGCAGTTGACACCAGAGCTATTTTCAAAATGACATCCTACAACCTGTTCTTCATTTTCCTTATTCTTTTTGCTTGCAATTACATCACTCCTCTTTTTTTTCCTCTTCTCTACATCTTCATTACAGATATTCTCATTTCTCCTTTTACGAGAAACTACACGTTTCTCCAACACAGGATACTGACCTAAATGAGGAGCATAGGTTCTTCTTAATCTATTATACTCCTTTACACAGTTTGTATCAGCACTAACTTTTGAATCATCAAAGTCAATCATGAATAAACCTGATAATGTTTTGACTCGTGACAAAGCTACATATGCCATACCTTCTTTGAACACAGTTGAACCAATGTTCACAAATGCACAATCTACAGTCAATCCTTGAGACTTGTGGATAGTTACAGCATATGCTAGTGAAAACGGAAACTGCTTCCTACGTACATATAAGTCTTTCACAAGCATGAAACGAACTGAACAACGACAAATGTCTTTAACTTCCTCTATCTGATCAAATTTTATTTTTAAACATTCAATTCCATCTTTTTTCTGATAATTAATAAAACCCACAACTCTTCCCATCGCTCCATTCACTAAGCCTTTTTCAACATCCAAATTTCTCCTTAAAAACACTCTACAGTTCATGCAAACATATAGATTTTTTTCTAATCCTGCTGTTTTGGAGATATTCTTCTCTAGTGAGTCCAATTTATTTTTCAGTTTGCCTGTTACTGTGACAGTAATTCTTCCATCCTCAATTTTGTCCACTGCTTCCAATTTCATGATGTCTTCATTTTCCAATTTCAAAAGCTCCTCATTAAATATTGAGCATTCACGTAGAGTTGGCATTAAGCAGATGACACTTTTGTTTTCTGCAATATTCTTGTATATTTTCTCTGCAACTATTTCTTCCTTTGGAAATAAGTTATGTAGCAGCCGACTCTGTAATGCTTTTTTGCCAACTTCTGTGAGTAGTCCAATTCTGATATCTTTCAGAATACTTCCATATTCTTCATCGTTTGCTTGCCTCATATTAGTTGTAAGTTCCTTGTACTCAAAGAAGGACCAAATATTTGTATTTCCAATGCTTCCCAATGACTTCTTCGTGTCTTCATGTGTCACAGTATTAAACACTGGTTGTCCTTTAACTGGAGTAAGTTGCAAAAGATCCCCAAAAACTATGACGTGTTTTCCACCAAATAACACGTCATAGTCTGTCTTCAAAATTTGCTGCATTCTTAAATGCACAAAGGCAAGCATTAAGTTTGATACCATGCTCACCTCATCAATAATGAGAACTTGCATCTTCTTCAATACTCGTGAAACTTCCAAGGATGCTTCTCCAGTTAGCTTGTTGAATTGTATTTTGTTCTCATGCTCCACTGGTAACATTAGCAAACGATGTAAGGTGATTCCTTTTATGTTATATGCTGCTAACCCAGTTGGAGCAGTAACCACACAAGACAAAGTAGAATCCGTTTTTTGCTTTAGGTAGCTTCTGATGACTTTAATTAGGAAACTTTTTCCAGTGCCAGCTTGTCCGCTTACATACATCCTGATTGGATGAAATGATGTGCATGAGCACTCTTTTTTGATATGTAGAAATCCGTGATCAATTTTGTTTTTGATCTCTTCATAAATTTGTTGCTGCTCTTGATTCAGTTGTCTTTCCAAATTTTCTAAGTCTATAAATTCTTCTTGAGCTTGATTCATAGCCGTTTCCACTTCATTCATGGCTATTGATGCTTCATTTTCAACGATTGGTTGTCCTAGGGGATCTTGACTGTGTGTTCCTGAACTTTGGCTGTCCTGAGAACTGTCTCTAGCTATTTCTGCTGCAATTGTAGTTTCCTGTTCAATTTCTTCATTTAACATTTGCAGATAAGTTGAGAATGTACTGCATTGTATGCTGTCTTTGCAAGCATTAAAAGAATCTTCATAGCTCTGGAATTCTCCCAGTAGTTCATCCTCTGTACGCCATGGTTTAAACAACTGTAAAAGAGCCAAGTAGTAAAATTCTTTCTTGTCGGTAGTGTCGCAACTCAGCTTCCGGTGATTTATCAAACTTCCTTTGGTTTGCTTCACCAAACATCCTTCTTCACCAACAACTTTATATTTTCCACTGTTGATGTCTTCTGCAGCTTTCCGTGAATAAATGTAGTTCTGCAGCACTTCATAGAGACACATGTTCTCCAGATGATGACTTCTCTTGGGATAATATGTGTCCAACATGTTTGTTTTCAATATGTCTGTACTTTCTGGGTCATTCTCGGCCAAATATTCAATTTCTCCAACAGATTTCAGTACCCGATTTCTCATTGCTGCAAGGCCTAAACTTGCCCAAATTATTCTTCTTGACTTCGAGTAGAGACTTGCAGAAGATAACCTATCTGAACATTCGTAGGATCCAATTTCTCGATGCGATAACATCTTCAAACTAAAACTGTACAGCTTCTTACTGACAGTCTTCTCGTGAGAAATCTCTTCCCACATTTCCTTCAATTCTGTTTTTTCTGATTTCGTAATGTAAGACGTTACATATCGTGCAACAGCAATGGAATTGTCAGCAACATACTGTATATCCATGTTAGCGTTCCACATGGATAAAATGACTGGGTTGTAGTCATTTATATTTTTTGATTCTTCTTTTCTTTTAAGGTTGTAGGTATTCTTAGGTGATTTTCTTGTGATAGTATGTCTCACAGCTGACATAAAACTGTTGACTCTTCCATTTGTAAGAACAGGTCTAGGAAATCCAAATCGACATTTAGTGTAGTATTTTTCTTTGCTCTTGTATTTCCGTCGACAGTATTTTCCACACCGATGACTTTGGAAACGTAAAACTTGCTCCTTTAACTTGTTCTCTTCTGTGTTTTTAGGTATAGCACATGTTGCATATTCTTCAATGTAAGATAACACTGCTTCATCAGTATCTGTTCCAAACTTTGGGGCATCCTTGATCCACAGCAGCATATGAATATGAGGAGCCCCTCTTGCCTGGTACTCTTTTCTCCAAAAGAAATCCACTACTTCTCCAAGGGGTGGATTTTTTTATTGCAGATGAAGGACATCATAGCCTCAAATCTATGATTGAAGTATCTGCAAACATTAACCGGATCCAATGAGCACAGTTCTCCTGCTGACTTGTATTCGATGTTTTCAATGTTTGAATTGGCCTCTCGTAGAAAATCCAGTAAATCATCCCAAGCGTACTCGGCGCAGCTTAGGGTAAGGAACCATGTTGGTGTTCCTAAGTTGCGTAACATGCATTTTAGTTCACCATGGCGTCGGTACCAATATTCATTTGTCCCACGCTGACAAGCCATCAGATTGATCAGTTGTGTTTTCAAATGATCATCTCGGTGCTGCACTTTCTCCATAAAATCCTTAGCAGACACATTTTGTAAATGTACTCCACTTTTTAAAATGTGATTTACTGCATAAGACAGTGCAGACAAGTCGCTTTCAAATAAAAGATGGAACAAATAAGGGATACTTTGTCGAAATCTGGGATCTTCAGCATATAGTCTTGTAGTCCGATACTCAGAAGCTGGAATCTGTTCCGGACGTTCATCGTATCGTCCTCCTTTTCCTTTAGGAAACAGCTGGGGAAAACATCGAGCTTCCAAGCTCTCCTCCCATACACTCACAGGATTTCCTTTTGCTTTCTTCATCTGAAAGAGATCAATATTGTCTCCCATAACTTCTTTCGAATGGAGAGGATGTATGCTAAAATGTTCATAAATTTCTTCTTCCTTTGACTTGTCCACTTTTTCAATTTGTCCAGTTGGTGTTTCTGTGTCTCCTTGTAAATCTTCTTCTTCTTCTTCTTCTTCTATATAAATTGATTCATACCATTTGTTATTTTTTTTCAAATACAAATTTGCTCTTTGTACTTTCCGCACATCTACCAGCTCCTGCCAAATCTTCTTATTCTTTGTAGGGACACCATTAACCAGAATAATTAATGGTTCAGTTTCCAAAGTATCTGCATCAATAGTTTCCATATTTTTTTTCAAATCCAAGGGCAAATACACCACTCTACCTTTTAAACCTCTCAGTAAATCTGAAGGAGGTAATTTACCAGTTTTGGGCTCCATACGTACTATGGTCTGGAACGGATGAACACATTGAATGAGTATAGACTCATATGTATTTAATTCAGAAAGTTCAGCAGGAATAGCATCCAATTCTAAATTATTATGTACAGCTCTGGTCGGCATTCTATTTTCCTCTAACTTGTTGTAGCAGTATTTGCAAATACGCTGATCTTCACCCAATTCAAAACAATTTTCAAGAAATATATATGTGGCAAAATCCATCCACTTATAATTATCTTCATTTTCACTCTTTCTGTAGAGATCAACATTCCTAGTTTGTTTTCTATAATGAGTTCTGCGGCAACAAATACAAGTAACATTTGGTCTTTCATTAGAGACTATTGCAAATTTTGTTATGTGATCATTAAATGTGTTACTTACAGAGGGTTCTACATTCTCTTCCACTTCTGCCTCATTTATTGTGTCCTTCTCTGCACTGTTTTGTTCAGGACCAAAGTAACAAAACTGAATTTCATCAACAACCTTCTCTACATCTGATACCGTTCCTCGGAACAGAGCCCTATTCAATTCATTTAACTTTATTGCTGGACTTTTGGCAAAATACAACCGTCTCACAAACTTTCTCATTTCAGTATGATGAACAGCCAGCATCCTAAAATGATGGAAAACACTATTGCACACTTTTCTAGATAGACAAGCAAGAGAATGACCCTGCAAACCAGTATTCTCTCTCACTCTGCATGGATCCAGACTTTGAAGCACCTTAATCTTTTGTTTTACACTTTTTTTACTATATTCTCTTAGAAACTCTCGAAATCTGTCAATAGATTCCTGACGCACAGTGCAAATACTACTACAATTCCAAGTGTACACTGGGGCTTTAGGACGTCTCCCCATTGCCTCATCTGCCATCACTTGTACCTCATCTCTTGGAACCATTATCTCCTTCTCCATTATGCAACCATTTTTTACTTCGTATGAACGACCTCTGGTGTCAACTGCATGCAGCAAACTATTACTTTGAAAATAGCTTTCTTCATTAAAAAAAGGTTCACTACTTGAACTATGCATCCACTTTCCTAAAAACACTTTACAAAAGTTTGTTCTGTTCACTACTCTTTTGCTTTTGCTTTGTGATTTCAGTACATTAACCATTTTATCTAATGTACGCATCCTATTCAAAATTAATATGAATAGTTTCCTTTTTAATTCTAATGCTTTTGCTGCAATGGCTTCAATTTCTTTTTTTCTCTTATAATATTTAGCCTTTTGCTTATATTTCTTTATATCCTTTATCAAATTGGACATAACTCTTCTCTGAAACATTTTTCTACGTATCTCTTTAAATGCTGTTTTTCTGTTTATGTTAAACTTTTCAATTGCAGAAGGTATATTTGCATTAACTAAATCCTCAATTTTTTGCTGTTCTGTAGGTTTTGTTACATTTTTCCGAGAACAGACATTTTGTACATTTTTGTTTGTTTTCAATATTTTGTTTAGGAATTGTCTTTTTTGCTTACCAGAAGATTTTTTCTTTTTCCCAACATCAGCATCTTCTACTAACTTTGGTCCTCCAGTTGTCCTCAAATATAGTTTTTTTTTACCGTTTTTTGAACTCGAGATTTTGTAGGCATCTTAAATTTTGTTCACTGTTCTTCAGCAATACCTGAAAAAAACTAAAAAAAAAATCCTTTATTGTATTTAAATATATTACTACATTTCTTTTCACAATAGTCACAAAACGAAATTTCTTTGCCATTTTCAATGCACACAAACTGCTCTTTTTTTAAAATGTATTTAAATGCACATGTCCAAGCTTTTTTTTTTTTTCAGACCACCACCGTGTGTATTCTCTGTGACTGCCTACACTCCAGCAGGGGCAACCAGCCTTAGTGATGCTGAATGTATTTGCATTACAGACTTAAACCTGAAAACCCCACTCGCTTCTAATTACTGTGCATGACTATACATGGCAAGCACATGGGTGTGTGCTAAGCCTCTGCTTCTTCCCCCAAAAATTCGCTCCTCTTTTCCATCTACTGCAACTGTGAAATCACCAGAGCAAGACGCAATACATTTCTGCCTATAATTCTTCTATGCACACAGAGTCATGTTTTCACATAAGTGCCAAAACGAAATTTCTTTGCCAATTTGAAAGCACACTTACTGCTCTTTTTTTTTTGGGCCAAGTGAAAATCTCTTTTTACACTTTGAAATCACTTTTACAGACTGACACATTCTGAAACCTTTTTTTTAAATTTATTTAAATGCACATGTCCAAGCTGTTTTTTTTTTCAGACCACCACCGTGTGTATTCTCTGTGACTGCCTACACTCCAGCAGGGGCAACCAGCCTTAGTGATGCTGAATGTATTTGCATTACAGACTTAAACCTGAAAACCCCACTCGCTTCTAATTACTGTGCATGACTATACATGGCAAGCACATGGGTGTGTGCTAAGCCTCTGCTTCTTCCCCCAAAAATTCGCTCCTCTTTTCCATCTACTGCAACTGTGAAATCACCAGAGCAAGACGCAATAAATTTCTGCCTATAATTCTTCTATGCACACAGAGTCATGTTTTCACATTAGTGCCAAAACGAAATTTCTTTGCCAATTTGAAAGCACACTTACTGCTCTTTTTTTTTCGGGCCAAGTGAAAATCTCTTTTTACACTTTGAAATCACTTTTACAGACTGACACATTCTGAAACCTTTTTTTTAAATTTATTTAAATGCACATGTCCAAGCTGTTTTTTTTTTCAGACCACCACCGTGTGTATTCTCTGTGACTGCCTACACTCCAGCAGGGGCAACCAGCCTTAGTGATGCTGAATGTATTTGCATTACAGACTTAAACCTGAAAACCCCACTCGCTTCTAATTACTGTGCATGACTATACATGGCAAGCACATGGGTGTGTGCTAAGCCTCTGCTTCTTCCCCCAAAAATTCGCTCCTCTTTTCCATCTACTGCAACTGTGAAATCACCAGAGCAAGACGCAATACATTTCTGCCTATAATTCTTCTATGCACACAGAGTCATGTTTTCACATAAGTGCCAAAACGAAATTTCTTTGCCAATTTGAAAGCACACTTACTGCTCTTTTTTTTTCGGGCCAAGTGAAAATCTCTTTTTACACTTTGAAATCACTTTTACAGACTGACACATTCTGAAACCTTTTTTTTAAATTTATTTAAATGCACATGTCCAAGCTGTTTTTTTTTCAGACCACCACCGTGTGTATTCTCTGTGACTGCCTACACTCCAGCAGGGGCAACCAGCCTTAGTGATGCTGAATGTATTTGCATTACAGACTTAAACCTGAAAACCCCACTCGCTTCTAATTACTGTGCATGACTATACATGGCAAGCACATGGGTGTGTGCTAAGCCTCTGCTTCTTCCCCCAAAAATTCGCTCCTCTTTTCCATCTACTGCAACTGTGAAATCACCAGAGCAAGACGCAATACATTTCTGCCTATAATTCTTCTATGCACACAGAGTCATGTTTTCACATAAGTGCCAAAACGAAATTTCTTTGCCAATTTGAAAGCACACTTACTGCTCTTTTTTTTTCGGGCCAAGTGAAAATCTCTTTTTACACTTTGAAATCACTTTTACAGACTGACACATTCTGAAACCTTTTTTTTAAATTTATTTAAATGCACATGTCCAAGCTGTTTTTTTTTCAGACCACCACCGTGTGTATTCTCTGTGACTGCCTACACTCCAGCAGGGGCAACCAGCCTTAGTGATGCTGAATGTATTTGCATTACAGACTTAAACCTGAAAACCCCACTCGCTTCTAATTACTGTGCATGACTATACATGGCAAGCACATGGGTGTGTGCTAAGCCTCTGCTTCTTCCCCCAAAAATTCGCTCCTCTTTTCCATCTACTGCAACTGTGAAATCACCAGAGCAAGACGCAATACATTTCTGCCTATAATTCTTCTATGCACACAGAGTCATGTTTTCACATAAGTGCCAAAACGAAATTTCTTTGCCAATTTGAAAGCACACTTACTGCTCTTTTTTTTTTGGGCCAAGTGAAAATCTCTTTTTACACTTTGAAATCACTTTTACAGACTGACACATTCTGAAACCTTTTTTTTAAATTTATTTAAATGCACATGTCCAAGCTGTTTTTTTTTCAGACCACCACCGTGTGTATTCTCTGTGACTGCCTACACTCCAGCAGGAGCAACCAGCCTTAGTGATGCTGAATGTATTTGCATTACAGACTTAAACCTGAAAACCCCACTCGCTTCTAATTACTGTGCATGACTATACATGGCAAGCACATGGGTGTGTGCTAAGCCTCTGCTTCTTCCCCCAAAAATTCGCTCCTCTTTTCCTTCTACTGCAACTGTGAAATCACCAGAGCAAGACGCAATAAATTTCTGCCTATAATTCTTCTATGCACACAGAGTCATGTTTTCACATTAGTGCCAAAACGAAATTTCTTTGCCAATTTGAAAGCACACTTACTGCTCTTTTTTTTTCGGGCCAAGTGAAAATCTCTTTTTACACTTTGAAATCACTTTTACAGACTGACACATTCTGAAACCTTTTTTTAAATTTATTTAAATGCACATGTCCAAGCTGTTTTTTTTTTCAGACCACCACCGTGTGTATTCTCTGTGACTGCCTACACTCCAGCAGGGGCAACCAGCCTTAGTGATGCTGAATGTATTTGCATTACAGACTTAAACCTGAAAACCCCACTCGCTTCTAATTACTGTGCATGACTATACATGGCAAGCACATGGGTGTGTGCTAAGCCTCTGCTTCTTCCCCCAAAAATTCGCTCCTCTTTTCCATCTACTGCAACTGTGAAATCACCAGAGCAAGACGCAGTACATTTCTGCCTATAATTCTTCTATGCACACAGAGTCATGTTTTCACATAAGTGCCAAAACGAAATTTCTTTGCCAATTTGAAAGCACACTTACTGCTCTTTTTTTTTCGGGCCAAGTGAAAATCTCTTTTTACACTTTGAAATCACTTTTACAGACTGACACATTCTGAAACCTTTTTTTTAAATTTATTTAAATGCACATGTCCAAGCTGTTTTTTTTTCAGACCACCACCGTGTGTATTCTCTGTGACTGCCTACACTCCAGCAGGGGCAACCAGCCTTAGTGATGCTGAATGTATTTGCATTACAGACTTAAACCTGAAAACCCCACTCGCTTCTTATTACTGTGCATGACTATACATGGCAAGCACATGGGTGTGTGCTAAGCCTCTGCTTCTTCCCCCAAAAATTCGCTCCTCTTTTCCATCTACTGCAACTGTGAAATCACCAGAGCAAGACGCAATACATTTCTGCCTATAATTCTTCTATGCACACAGAGTCATGTTTTCACATAAGTGCCAAAACGAAATTTCTTTGCCAATTTGAAAGCACACTTACTGCTCTTTTTTTTTTGGGCCAAGTGAAAATCTCTTTTTACACTTTGAAATCACTTTTACAGACTGACACATTCTGAAACCTTTTTTTTAAATTTATTTAAATGCACATGTCCAAGCTGTTTTTTTTTCAGACCACCACCGTGTGTATTCTCTGTGACTGCCTACACTCCAGCAGGGGCAACCAGCCTTAGTGATGCTGAATGTATTTGCATTACAGACTTAAACCTGAAAACCCCACTCGCTTCTAATTACTGTGCATGACTATACATGGCAAGCACATGGGTGTGTGCTAAGCCTCTGCTTCTTCCCCCAAAAATTCGCTCCTCTTTTCCATCTACTGCAACTGTGAAATCACCAGAGCAAGACGCAATACATTTCTGCCTATAATTCTTCTATGCACACAGAGGTGCCAATTCCGATCCGGTAAAAAAATTCCCCGTCCGACTCGTATCCGGATTTTTTTCCGTCCGAATCGTCAAAGTAGCGTACAAACTGCCAAGTACGATTCGAACGGAAAAAAGTCCATACGAATCGCATTGGGAAGATTTCCCCACACGTCCTCGGGTCGGGAAAAGTCACCGACACGTCCCCGGGCGAGAAACCCACCGTGCGGAAAAATAAAGTCCGACTGCGCAAGTACGATCCCTCCCGTCCTCCCCATTTCACAACCGTACGCAAAAAACACCGTCCGAACCGAACTCCCATAGCAACCATGGAGACATGTGCCCGCATACGCGCCGAACACCCCACCACCCCCCGCCCGCGTATGTACGCCCCGAACCCCCACCCGTGTATGTACGCACCAAACACCCACCCGTGTATGTACGCCCCCGAACCCCCCCCAGCCGTGTATGTACGCACCGAACCACCAGCCGTGTATGTACGCCCCCGAACCCCCCCCAGCCGTGTATGTACGCACCGAACCACCAGCCGTGTATGTACGCACCTAACACCCACCCCAGCCGTGTATGTACGCACCGAACCACCAGCCGTGTATGTACGCACCAAACACCCACCCGTGTATGTACGCCCCCGAACCCCCCCCCAGCCGTGTATGTACGCACCGAACCACCAGCCGTGTATGTACGCCCCCGAACCCCCCCCAGCCGTGTATGTACGGACCGAACCACCAGCCGTGTATGTACGCACCAAACACCCACCCGTGTATGTACGCCCCCGAACCCCCCCCAGCCGTGTATGTACGCACCGAACCACCAGCCGTGTATGTACGCACCAAACACCCACCCGTGTATGTACGCCCCCGAACCCCCCCCCAGCCGTGTATGTACGCACCGAACCACCAGCCGTGTATGTACGCCCCCGAACCCCCCCCCAGCCGTGTATGTACGCACCGAACCACCAGCCGTGTATGTACGCACCAAACCCCCACCCCAGCCGTGTATGTACGCACCGAACCACCAGCCGTGTATGTACGCACCAAACACCCACCCGTGTATGTACGCCCCCGAATCCCCCCCCCAGCCGTGTATGTACGCACCGAACCACCAGCCGTGTATGTACGCACCAAACACCCACCCGTGTATGTACGCCCCCGAACCCCCCCCAGCCGTGTATGTACGCACCGAACCACCAGCCGTGTATGTACGCCCCCGAACCCCCCCCCAGCCGTGTATGTACGCACCGAACCACCAGCCGTGTATGTACGCACCAAACACCCACCCGTGTATGTACGCCCCCGAACCCCCCCCCAGCCGTGTATGTACGCACCGAACCACCAGCCGTGTATGTACGCCCCCGAACCCCCCCCAGCCGTGTATGTACGGACCGAACCACCAGCCGTGTATGTACGCACCAAACACCCACCCGTGTATGTACGCCCCCGAACCCCCCCCAGCCGTGTATGTACGCACCGAACCACCAGCCGTGTATGTACGCACCAAACACCCACCCGTGTATGTACGCCCCCGAACCCCCCCCCAGCCGTGTATGTACGCACCGAACCACCAGCCGTGTATGTACGCCCCCGAACCCCCCCCCAGCCGTGTATGTACGCACCGAACCACCAGCCGTGTATGTACGCACCAAACCCCCACCCCAGCCGTGTATGTACGCACCGAACCACCAGCCGTGTATGTACGCACCAAACACCCACCCGTGTATGTACGCCCCCGAATCCCCCCCCCAGCCGTGTATGTACGCACCGAACCACCAGCCGTGTATGTACGCACCAAACACCCACCCGTGTATGTACGCCCCCGAACCCCCCCCAGCCGTGTATGTACGCACCGAACCACCAGCCGTGTATGTACGCCCCCGAACCCCCCCCCAGCCGTGTATGTACGCACCGAACCACCAGCCGTGTATGTACGCACCAAACACCCACCCGTGTATGTACGCCCCCGAACCCCCCCCCAGCCGTGTATGTACGCACCGAACCACCAGCCGTGTATGTACGCCCCCGAACCCCCCCCAGCCGTGTATGTACGGACCGAACCACCAGCCGTGTATGTACGCACCAAACACCCACCCGTGTATGTACGCCCCCGAACCCCCCCCAGCCGTGTATGTACGCACCGAACCACCAGCCGTGTATGTACGCACCAAACACCCACCCGTGTATGTACGCCCCCGAACCCCCCCCCAGCCGTGTATGTACGCACCGAACCACCAGCCGTGTATGTACGCCCCCGAACCCCCCCCCAGCCGTGTATGTACGCACCGAACCACCAGCCGTGTATGTACGCACCAAACCCCCACCCCAGCCGTGTATGTACGCACCGAACCACCAGCCGTGTATGTACGCACCAAACACCCACCCGTGTATGTACGCCCCCGAATCCCCCCCCCAGCCGTGTATGTACGCACCGAACCACCAGCCGTGTATGTACGCCCCCGAACCCCCCCCCAGCCGTGTATGTACGCACCGAACCACCAGCCGTGTATGTACGCACCAAACCCCCACCCCAGCCGTGTATGTACGCACCGAACCACCAGCCGTGTATGTACGCACCAAACACCCACCCGTGTATGTACGCCCCCGAATCCCCCCCCCAGCCGTGTATGTACGCACCGAACCACCAGCCGTGTATGTACGCCCCCGAACCCCCCCCCAGCCGTGTATGTACGCACCGAACCACCAGCCGTGTATGTACGCACCAAACCCCCACCCCAGCCGTGTATGTACGCACCGAACCACCAGCCGTGTATGTACGCACCAAACACCCACCCGTGTATGTACGCCCCCGAATCCCCCCCCCAGCCGTGTATGTACGCACCGAACCACCAGCCGTGTATGTACGCCCCCGAACCCCCCCCCAGCCGTGTATGTACGCACCGAACCACCAGCCGTGTATGTACGCACCAAACCCCCACCCCAGCCGTGTATGTACGCACCGAACCACCAGCCGTGTATGTACGCACCAAACACCCACCCGTGTATGTACGCCCCCGAACCCCCCCCAGCCGTGTATGTACGCACCGAACCACCAGCCGTGTATGTACGCACCAAACCCCCACCCCAGCCGTGTATGTACGCACCGAACCACCAGCCGTGTATGTACGCACCAAACACCCACCCGTGTATGTACGCCCCCGAACCCCCCCCCAGCCGTGTATGTACGCACCGAACCACCAGCCGTGTATGTACGCACCGAACCACCAGCCGTGTATGTACGCCCCCGAACCCCCCCCAGCCGTGTATGTACGCACCGAACCACCAGCCGTGTATGTACGCACCAAACCCCCACCCCAGCCGTGTATTTACGCACCTAACCACCACCCCACCAGGGAATGTACGGACCGCACCCCCACCAGTGCATGTACGGACCGTACTGACGCCAAAAAAACACGTACTGAACCCGGACAAACCATATTTACACAAGGAGAGTCAAGTAGAGTTTCCCCACACCACCAAACAGGCCCAACAACCCCACAAACATCACATACACTCACCTGCAACTGCCAAACTGCCAAACAGAGGCCCAAAACTCAATCACTCCTCATAACACACCCACACAAATTTCAAACACAGCCACACCCACAAATGGACCAATAAAAATGGACCACACACACAAACCATGAGCCTTTGCAACAGACCCACTGCTGCCAGAGCCCACAGACGACCCACACCACCATACTTGAACCTCACACTTGCATACCTTCACACAACCACCTACACAAACACCCCCTCATCACATTCACACACACACCTCCACTACCACACCCACACACCCACAGCCATCCACACCCACACCCCCACAACCACACCCCACGCCATGTCCACCACCAAGAATCCAAAGTTCACAAAGGAGGAGCTGGAGATCCTTGTCGACGAAATCCTCAGAGTCGAGCCACAGCTCTTTGGGACATTGGTCAGACAGACCAGCATATCCGAAAAAACCGCCATGTGGCAGAGGATCGTCGATTCTGTGAATGCTGTTGGGACAACCAGAAGGACCAGGCACGAGTGCCAATCCAGGTGGTACGATCTGCGGAGGACGGTCAAGAGGAAGATGACTGACAATCACAACCAGGGGAACATCACTGGAGGAGGGCCGCCCCCCAGACCGGTACTATACCATCCCTGGGAGGAGAAGGTGATGTCCACGCTGGCGGTGGAGGGACTACACGGACTGCCAGGACTCCCAGACCCTGGTGAGTACACAAACAACTCACCTCACATGGGGGGGATGCCATACACAATCAATCATGCATGCCACCCCCCCCAAGCCACCACCGGACACAACAACACTCCACAAACACACACATGCCACTGGCACCTCCATGCCCCATGCATCAATCAGGGCCATGCCAAGTCACAGGCCACACAAAACACCAACACAACACAGGATGTGGTCGATGCTGGGAGTGGGGGCAGCAAAACTAACATTGAGCAACTCACAAGCACACAACAATGCCCTCAGCCCATATGGCCCAGGGCACAGCCATACAAACTGTGTGTACCCACACAGTACTGTCTTGCCTGCAAATGATGGCTGCCATGCAGGATGCCATGGGTCTGAAGGCACAATTTGCACATAACAGCAGACAATGAAGATGCATCGCTCTGATAGAGTCTCAGCACACACCGCCACAGCAGCAGCCTACACTCAGACACACTGCCCAATGGGTGCCCGGAGAACAGGGACTAACTCACATGAACAAGCCAATGGCCATTCAAAGACCGGCTAACTGTGTGTGCCCAGGAAGCTGGCCTGAGGTGACAGAGAGTGACAAAGAGAGGGAGGGAGAGGGGGAATGAGAGGGAAGGAGACAGAGGGGGGACACAGGGAGACAGACAGAGGGAGGGAGTAGGGTGACAGAGGGAGACCGACAGAGGGAGGGAGGAGGGTGACAGAGGGAGGGAGGAAGGGAGACACAGGGAGACTAAATCACCCTTGGGTGGTGTGGCCATGTCCACTCGTCAGCCGGTGGACTGTGTGCATGCAGACCAGGTCTGGCAGTGCCTCAACCCCCCCTTCCGTAGATGAAGACCGGTCCATGTGTCAATCTGTGCACGAGTCCATCCGTGCTGCAGGCACAGACCTAACCACACACCCAGTATACCCACCCACCGTGTCGGTAAGAACCCTGTCACAAATGCTTCAGTCCCCTACCTGCAACATCAAATTGCCTTGCCAAAACACCATTTGGCCACGTACAGTGCAACACGTAAGGCGCCTCTGCATGGCTCGCTACGCCCGCACACCACACTGCTGACTGTGTACCCAAATAGATGCATCAACTAAGATTGTGTCTCACACATGCGTAAAGCCCTGACAGCTGTGGCCAAGGGACATAGCCATGCACAAGTGCACTGTGAGAGGAATGCAGGACAGATCCAACTACCCAGAGGAAGAGTGCCAAATCAGAAATGCATGCAACATGGATGCCACATGTGACACTGTTAACATTGTCTCTCTCACACACAGGTCAACGTCGACGAACACCCCCCAACACTGGGGGGGAAGTCACACAGGACCAGGCTCCGCGGGATGATGACCCCACCGCCAGCGATGACTCTCACCACTCCGTGGATGACCCAGACCAACCTGGCCCCTCTGGTGTCCAACCACCTGCAGCACCTGCGTCAGGTACAACTGTGCCAACCACCACCCCCATTCCTGCCACATCCCAGGAGACGTCCAGGAGCCCTGCCCGCACACGACCACCCAGCCAGTCTGCCCAGGAGGGACACGGTCCTCCGGGCACCCAGGAGGAGGCAGGCGGCAACGCAGATGCCATCCCTCAGGGGTCCCGGAGACCCGATGCACCCACAACGGCAGGCCAGGTGCACGTGGGCAGGGGTGGCGGGAGTGGAGGACGGCGGAGGCGCGAACCTGACCAGGCAGCTCAGGACCCGGTAGTGTCCCAGGTCAGCAACATCCTGGATACATACCGGCGTGACACCAGGGGCATGGACCAGATTGCGTCCACCCTCAATGACATCAAGGGGACCCTCCAGGAGATGAAGACCCTGCAGTCCCAGCAACATGCCTGTCAACTGCAACACCAAGGAAGGATGGAGGATAGACAGGCTGAGCTCGTGGCGGTGCAAACCCAAATGACCGGTGTACTCCGTCGGATTGCCGACAACATGGGCAACCCTCCCTGTGGCACCAGGCGAAGGCCATTACCAGACACAGGGAGGGATCAGGAGGAGGAGGATTCATCCGACGGAGCGTCACAGACATCGTCACGGACTGCTTCCGAGGGTCCCCGCAGGAAGGTGGGTCGTCCACGAAAAAGACTGTGAGAGTCAGCAGAACATCACCATCTCCCAGGTCACCTGGCCTGGCACCTGGCCCTCTGGCCCAATAGCAGCACATGACATTCTCTGCCACATGGACTTGCTGGTCACTGTCTGACCTATGTTGACGAAGACTGTGGCATGGACTCTGACATTTTGCTACGACAAGGATACCAACTCCCCCAGTGAACTCTGGATTCTACACTCCCGCTGTGCACCTCTTGTCATCCCCACAAACCCGTACCCCACCACAAATAAATGAATCACACTTACAAGATGATGCCGTGATTCTACATTATTACAATACATGTGTGTGTCGTACAGTCAAAGCATGCCTGATCTCAGAATTAACTCCAACCATCCAAACCGTGGGGTCGCAGTCTTGCCCAGGACACACATGGGTCCCAATGTCTCATCTGATACAGACATGGAGTACCAAACTCACCTGTGCTGGGCCCAACCAGCTGAGTGGTTCCCGCACAACTGTGGCAACAGACACATTCAGGGGAGCAACAGTCATGCGCAGAGGTCAGGGATCATGTGGAGTGACCTGGCTTGCCGCTCCCAGGTATGTCTAGACATGTGTCCCTACAATGTGCAGCATGCTTGCGTCAGGCGGATGTTGAGAATGGTGGCTAGGCCAAGGTTGGATGCATGGAGATGCCAGAATGCAGTTTAGGATCACTGTGCCACATGGTTGTGTTGGGGTTGTGGGCTGCATCATGAGTGTGGGCGTGGATCTAGAAGGTCATCCTGCAGCTGGCTGTGAAACATTCCCCCCATCCCGTTAGGACGTTGATGTGGCCTGGTTGCCCGACGCAGTAGCAGAGCTGTGCAGATGCACTCCGGATATGGACAAGTACCATGGGAGTCGTGAGGCACATGTCCGTAGACTGCAGGGTAGGATTCTACACAGATGTTGTAGTTTCCCTGGGGGATGGTCTCTCTTGCCTTGAGGTGGATGGAACTGTGCATCTTGTGCATAATACAGTTCCCACTCCCTGACAAACCCCTAGCATCTTGTCACTCTACACATAGACACATATGCACCACCTATGAAAACTATGCCAGACCTGCGGCACGCACAGTGGCAACAGGGCACCATTGACAGGGAAGAGGCACCTTGGAGACAGAGGGACAAATTTATTAGTCATGTGTGTTGGAATGACAATGATACTCTGTCAACACATACACAGGTCATGTGGATGTACATGTGGGAGCAACACTGGCACCCCCCATTGCAACACAGATGCTGGCATCCCATTGACCTGGCACACAAGTGACGGATAACAGCTAAACACCCCCTGCTGCCACGGAGAGGCCGCTATACACCATTGAGGCCCTGATGGGGCAATCACACACCATGTCAACCCGGTGCAACCTGTATGTTTCCGAGGCCAGTGTTACACACAATGATGGCCTCATCACAATCCCCAATCCCCTGCCACATGACAGTCACCAAGTCTGAGCATGGCTCCAGGTGAAGCCTGCCCCATGTCATGTTCCCCATGTAGGATCACCATGTATGCAAATGGAACACACATGAACCGGAGAAGTGCACACAGACTACAAACAATTCACACACCCAAAACGACGTGAGGCATCCCTTACCCTGAGGAGATTTCAACACTTGCCCGTGCATGTGACGCTGAATCAGCACATGTCGCTGTGTTCATGAGGAGTAGCAGGAGCACAACAATGCCACCAGCAGACAGCATGCACATGGACCTGTGGAAGAGAGACACACAAGGATTCAGCACAAAGGAGCACATCCGCAAGCATGTACTTAACACGTATCATGTTGTTAACATGACAGGTGACAATGATGACCCTCAGACAACATCCTTCCATTGCGCCATCACTTGAGTGACACTTCAATACACACCACTGACTCACTTGGCAGACATGCAGATGGACACACACATTGCAACACATGCCACACACGGCCCAATGCGTGCACACTCAGACACTGGAACTCACCACTAAGCAAAGAAGTTGCGTATGAGCCGACTCCGCATGTCCTCCACAGCCTCCTCCTCCTCCACATCACTTGCCCCGTCACCAAGCCCTTCATCCTCCACGGGTGGATGGTCCTGGTCATCTTGATCCAGTATGAGTGGAACAGCTTCCTCCACTGCCATGTTGTGCAGCATGCAGCAGACGATGATGATCTTGCACACCTTCACCGGGGCATATGGGAGTGCTCCGCCGGTCTTGTGGAGGCACCGGAATCGGCTCTTCAGAAGTCCAAACGTCCTCTCAATGACTCTCCTGGTCCGCCCATGTGCGTTGTTGTAGAGGTGCTCGGCAGCCGTGCTGGGGTTGCGGACAGGCGTCATCAGCCATGGCATGTTGGGATAGCCAGCGTCCCCTACAAGGAAACATCATGGACAGAAGTGTGTCAGCACAGGCAGTGAGATTGGAAGATGACGCCAAACACTGAACTGCCAGAGTCTACCCACCAACAATACATGCTCGCTCGTTCCGCAGCTGCAGCATCATTTCTGGCACCCTGCTACGCCTCATGATGAAGGCATCGTGTGCTGATCCTGGAAAGCGAACACAGACATGTGAAATCACCATGTTGGACAGACACACCACAAGGGCATTAATGGAGTGATAATGTTTGCGATTCCTATACACCACCTCCTGTGCCTGTGGTGGTACCAACGCAACATGTGTCCCATCTATGGACCCAATGACATGGGGCATCCCTCCCAGGGCATAGAACTCACGCTTGACATCTGTCAACTGCTCACGATTTGGGAATTTAATGTACTCATCCAGGTGAACCAACATGGCCTCTAAGAAATCATGCAGAACACGGCTGAACATCGTCTGGGACATGCCCCCGACATCAGCAATGGTATGTTGGAACGTACCCGTGGCAAGGAAATGTAGGGCTGCCATCACCTTCAACTTGGGTGTCAGTGCACTTGGATACCTGTGGCGCGGGAGGAGTTGTGCTTCCAGCCGGCCAGTCAACTCATCAATCAACCGTTGGCTGAATCTGTAGCGGCGTATACAGTCCCGTTCATGCAGGGCAGCAATGTCTGGCATACGTCGAGGGAGAGGCGGAGCCCTGCAGTGAAATGGAAGGAACACCTAAGAGTGAGCACTGTACAACAACATCGTCAATGCACTGAGCACATGTTACACAGCCAATACACATATGCCACGTTGTGAGTCAGGTCTGTGCCACAGTTCCTGGACACGAACGCCAGTCAGGTTACACTCCTACCAAGGGACAGCCACTAACGGAGGGGGGCAAGATCACGATGACATGGCATGAGACTAGCTGTGGGCCAGTGTAAGTGAACATGCACACGCATCACAGGATTCACAGACATCCACACATGTGCAGAAGTAGTATGCGTATGGTACAGACAGGTAGTTGGATGCGATATGCACTGGTCACATGTCATAGGAATAGGACAGGCCACACACATTGCCTTTGAGGAGTACATGTCGAGACAGAACATACATAGGGAGCATGTGGATATGTACTTGTGTTGATACTCCGTGTAGTTGGATACATACACACCTCATGGCAAATCACATATGTGGGCTGGTGTGCGGAACAGTGTGCCATGCCCATCGACACACAGACACATGTTGGCAGCAGCAACTGCTGACACATTGAATCACACACCTACAGCAAAATCATGGAAAGACATGCCACACACATGACATGGTTGCAGCATGCAACGCAGCCATACACGTGTCATATGTAATATTCCGTGTACCTGGCATCAGGGGACAGGTGCGGGTGTCCGTGACTGGGACATGCAAGTGACTCATGGCTCCACTAGTGTGTACGACATGCACACATGTCAAAGGAGTGCAGGGGATGTGTGGTACAATGCGCACCATCACACACGACATGTGTACACAGCTCATCGTACATGTGCTTTGCCCACACCTCAGGGGTAAAGTGCCACATCACATCCTGACACACCTGTGTCACACACAGGTGGTATTGCACAGACAATGCATTGGTGTCCACCCTTGGCAATACCTGTCCGCTCCATTCCTGTCTGTGTGCCGCCTGTCACCACTGACAGTTGTAATACGCACCGTACATACGCTCGGAGCGCGTGTATAGGGTCCCTGGGCCAATATTGCCGCTGGCGTATGCGTACGCCACAGTAGTACGGACTGTACACGCGCTTGTACGGTCCGGATCACAATATGGGCGCTGGCGTATGCGTACGCCACAGTAGTACGGACTGTACACGCGCTTGTACGGTCCGGATCACAATATGGGCGCTGGCGTATGCGTACGCCACAGTAGTACGGACTGTACACGCGCTTGTACGGTCCGGATCACAATATGGGCGCTGGCGTATGCGTACGCCACAGTAGTACGGACTGTACACGCGCTTGTACGGTCCGGATCACAATATGGGCGCTGGCGTATGCGTACGCCACAGTAGTACGGACTGTACACGCGCTTGTACGGTCCGGATCACAATATGGGCGCTGGCGTATGCGTACGCCACAGTAGTACGGACTGTACACGCGCTTGTACGGTCCGGATCACAATATGGGCGCTGGCGTATGCGTACGCCACAGTAGTACGGACTGTACACGCGCTTGTACGGTCCGTACTACTGTGGCGTACGCATACGCCAGCGCCCTTATTGTGATCCGGACCGTACAAGCGCGTGTACAGTCCGTACTACTGTGGCGTACGCATACGCCAGCGCCCATATTGTGATCCGGACCGTACAAGCGCGTGTACAGTCCGTACTACTGTGGCGTACGCATACGCCAGCGCCCATATTGTGATCCGGACCGTACAAGCGCGTGTACAGTCCGTACTACTGTGGCGTACGCATACGCCAGCGCCCATATTGTGATCCGGACCGTACAAGCGCGTGTACAGTCCGTACTACTGTGGCGTACGCATACGCCAGCGCCCATATTGTGATCCGGACCGTACAAGCGCATGTACGGTCGGTATCACTGCTTGTGGGGTGCCCTAGGGCGTGGAACGCACCGTACCTGTGTGTAAATGTATGAAAACACATAGGGGACACATGAGGGACAAGTATAAGGGCCTAAATGCCTGATGGTTGCCATGGAGACTGAGTTAAATTTTTGATTTTGAGCACCAGGTGCACAGCAGAAGTCAGTTTGAAAGAATCTACATTGTTGCAATGTGGATGTTGACTTGACATCATTATCAAAACTGAAACCATGCAAAGCCACACACTGGGGTAGGTTTGAAGGGATTGGATGAAACGTAGGATGCTAATGTGACTGACCAATCAATCTGTACTCCTATACATGAACAGGCCAGCCAGGCATATATAAGGCAGCCAGGTCCCATGAGAGAGCACTTGCCTGCACATCCATTCATCCATTACCACTGCTGCTGATAGTGATTCCTCTGGCACCATGTCCAGGACTGTGGAGAGGTCACAGCCATTCACCCAGGAGGAGAACCTTGCCCTGATAGATGTGATCCTCCCACAGTTCCAGAGCCTGTATGGTCGACCAGGGGTTCAGGTGAGTGCAGACTCCACTAGCTTAGACTGTGCCCCTTTTGTGTGACAGTGACTTCTGGCATTGTGTCCATGTGTGACAGACATGCACTGTTGTTTGGAGTGGGTCCCAGGGTGTGGAAGGCCTCATGTCACCCATGCAGAGCATGCTGTGTTTCCTGTGTGCACTCCTCACTTGCATAGTGCCTACTGTGACAATGAATGCAAGGTGCATGCCACATTCTGCCTGCATACTCCTCCTGGGGATGTTGTTTCCACAGTCCTGATGTGATCCTGTGTTCCCCCCAGTGTGACAGGTGTCAGTACCCATGGATGTGTGTTTGTTCAGTGTACCTGTGCTGTGAGTGTCCAAAGGCCGTGTTCGTCCCCTGCACATTGGTGTGTGTGTTAGTCCCCTGTCATGTGGGTGAGTGCATATGGGGAGTGTTGCACACAAGCAGCATGAGGGATGGATATGGCCTGGCCATCGGATGTGAGCAGGGAGCAGTGCTGTGTGCATGCCGTGCTGAGCCAGCCCCACACCTGTGACACCCCCGTCTACTGGCACATGGGCAGAGTGAGGTGTGTACCCGCAGTTGGCAATGCCATGTGATTGTCCTGTACCTGTGTGTGTCTGTGTACTCTGCTGAGGTAGCATCAGTGTGCTGGGGCAGGTGACTGCTGTGAGGTGCTGTACATAATCCTGGTGTAGCCTGTGAGGCACAGTGTGATCCCTGGTCAGTGAGTGTGTGGTACCCCTCATGCCACCCGTGTGCTTCCACTGGCACGTAGTGCATTTGGCCTTCCACAGTGGATAATGTCCCTATGACAAAGGTGCAATTAGTTGCATGCATACCATGGCCTGTTCATAATGAGGATTGTTCTATATGTGTGTCTCTGTGTCTTTGCTCATGTGGATTAATGTATTCTCTCTTTTGCATCCTCACAGGTAGGCGCCATTGCCAAGGGGGAGATCTGGAGGGAAGCCGTCAGTGCCGTGAGGGGTACAGAGGGTCGGAGGCGGAGCCTGTCTCAGGTGAGGAAACGCTGGCAGGACATCCGGTGCTGGACGAGGAGGATTGCACGGCTCCTGCTGGGGGACTCACCTGAGAGCCGTAAGAACCGTGGCCGCCGTCGTCTGACCCACATCCAGAAGCGTGTGCTGGCGGTGGTCTTCCCCGATATGGACAGGCGCCTACAGGAGAGGCAGCAGCAGGAAGGGGGTAGGTACATGTGTGTCAGTTGTGTGTCCCCAGCCAATGTAAGTGTGCAGTTGCATGGATACACTGCCAGGGTTTGATTGTGCAGTGCGTCAACTTCTCCACAAAGTAGCACAGTGCTGTTCTCACTCCCTCCCTTCCCCTCCTTGCAATGTGTTCCCTGGTCTGTCGCCACTCTTGCACAAGGTTATTTATGCAGGCAGTTCATGCAGGTGCCCTATGCTATCAGCATCATGTGTGGGGGTGATGTGCCACAGGTATGGGGACCTTGCGTGTGCCATGGCCAATTTCAGTCATTGTGGTGTCCATGTCACTTGGCACTGATTGTGAATCACGACATAGGGGTGTGTCTCCAAAATGTACAGCCTTCCAGCATGCATGTCCAATTGTGTGCCCTCTGACATGATGTGCCTGAGTGGGAGGCCTGCTAAGTGCAGGGACGGTTGCTTAATTTGCAGTCATGTCCATCCTGGACCATGGAGGAGTGTGGGCACTACTGTGCCCTGGGGCACCTCTTCCTAGGTATCATGTGCGTCATCCAACAATATGGCCATTCACTGTGTCTTTGCCATGGGTTGCGTAGGGTGGCATTGTACCCTGGGCTCAACTGTTAGGACCTACAGGTTGCTACATGTGTCCACTGTACAGGGGGACCCATTTTGCTTGTGCATACTCACAGTGGGCATTACCTGTGTGTGTTGTTGAGACAATCTGATGATGTTTGCCTGTCAATGATGTGTGGACATGGCCACCAGGGGCTGTGTGTTTACAGTCATGAATTAGTGGAGGCCATGTGTTTCCATCCCAGAGTAAGAGGTGTACATACTTTCTCCGTCTCAATGAGATTGTCTCAGGTGTGGGTGGTTTGTGCGTACAAGGCCTACATGTCAGAAGCTTCATCCTCCTTGCTGGGTTTAGCCTGTGTGTGATGTTTGACTGGACATACGCTCAAGGTGCAGTGACCCTGTCATGTGTGGCCTGGTTTCATGTATTGCCTTTGCAGCATGCGGCAAGAGTAAATGGATATGATTCATGCTCATCCCTTTTTGACGACGCAGTGTGGTGCAGGTGCTGTGCACATTTGTCCCCAGAGGCTGACTCCTCTCTAAAATTTCAGGTGCAGTGATTTGCTGTTGTGTCATGATCTCCATTGTGTCTCAGTGGCATGGTGGGTAGAAAAACTGTGTGTTCCATGGCCTACATGTGTACATTGTTTTGTAGGTGTTACTCCTGTTGCTTTTCAGGCTATGCAATGTGACCTATGTATATTTGACTCATGTGACATATGTGTACAGGTGTCTGATTTTCTCCTGTCTCTTCACCTTGCCCACAGCATCGCCGGGGGACACGGAAGGAGACACTAGCACGGACCGGGAGGAGAGATTGAGCACCAGTACCAGCAGTGCTGTCCTGTCTGGCACATGGAGTGGCACGGAGGCCGAAGGGAGTGAGGCGGAGGACCTGTTGACTGCCAACACAGACTATGACGCAGACGGGTCCGAGGCTGAGCTCCCAGAGGTGGCGGAGTCTGCCCCCCCAGCTGATGGCAGCCCTCCACATCCCCCCGCCACCTCAGGTTCCATCACCGGCCTCCCACATGCTCGTGGCCCTTCCCTCCGTGCTCGGTCCCCACATGTCTCCTTCCTGCCAGGCACCGCACCCCCTGCCCCTGTCACCACTGCTGCGGTGAGTGCGGAGTCTGTGGACATCCTGAGGCAGTTGCAGGTTGGTCAGACTGCGATGCTAAATGTCCTCCATGCCCACACCCAGGTGCTGACCCAGATGGAGGCATACATGGAGGGCATGTCGGCTGCGCAGTCTGACCAACGGCAGTTGCTGAGGTCCATAGACTCCACACTGACTGCAGCACTGGATCTCCTGCAGCGCTGCGTAACACCCCCTACCCCTGCCCCATCCCCAATTCCCACTCCCGTGCCTGTCCCACGCACATCCAGACGTCAGCGTGCACGCACCCCAACAGACACAGGCACCACACCACCAGGGAAGTCGAAGCGCACACCTCCTGTCACGCACACACAGGGTGAGGAAGGCACACCCACTGGGTCGGGGGGGAAACGTAGAACACGCAGCCACAGTGGGAGTCCGCATTCCACACAACCCACTCCCTCCAAATCCACTCCCCTTAGCTCTCCTGGCCAACAGTCAGTGACAGCATCATCCACTGCGAGTGTGCCCCCCAGCCCCAGGATGACACCACCCCGCAAGCGGTGGAGGCGGGACCCGGCCAGGGGAGTTGAGTCCCCCACCCTGTCCACACCCTCCCCCAGTGGCGCTGCGACCCATCCCTTTGCCCCCCCCCCCTCCTTGGGGCCTGTGGTTGGATTGGGTACGGGGGAGTCGCTGGGGGAACTTGCCGACGTGTGCAGCGCCATTCTGTCCTCCACCTTTGGCGCTGGCACCCCCCCTGTGGCAGATTCATCCCTCCCTGCACCCACAACACCTACCCTTTCCCCTCCTGTCCCTGCGGTGCCTGTTTCCACCCTCCCCCCTGATGCCCCCTCTTCTGTGGATGAAATGGACTTGTGAACTGTGCAGCCAAGCTAGGGGACACACGTCCCGATGTGTACCCCCCCCCCGGACATTGCTGCTGGGCTGGCCCATGGCCCTTGTACATAGTGGACATTTTCTCTGATATATTTTCCTGCTGAATAAAGCCTTTTCTTTTTGTTTTGCACACTGATGCTTTCCTGGACTTGCTGTTGGTGCTGGTGCTCCCTGCGTTGGGGTGGTGATAATGTGTTAGGGGTCTGTGAAATGTTGGAGTGTGCTGCTCATGGGGTGTACCCTGCCATCTGCGTGCCATCACAAAGGTCTCTGCAAATGGTATTTGGTCATGTTTGCTCTCACTGTATGGTGACATTGTCCCAAGGTGTGTTCCGTCCTCTGTGGCCCAGCCCATTTTTCCTGCAGGGTGTCTCCCAAATGCTGTGCTGTGCTGTGTCTACATTTCCTGGATGTGTGAGGGTTGCCTTTCAATATAGCCATGCTGGCTCAGCGATGTCTCCGCCTGCATCTGGGGTATCACCCTTGTAGGTCACTGAACTTGTTGATGGGGTATATTGTCCGATGTCTGGGCACTGCTGGGAGTGATAGGTACACACCCCTCCTGTGTCTGGGCACTGCTGGGAGTGATAGGCACACACCCCTCCTGTGTCTGGGCACTGCTGGGAGGACCCTGCACCCACCCCTCCTGTGTCTGGGCACTGCTGGGGGTGTTTTGCACACCCCATTCTTATAGCAGGTTCGGTGCGTACATGCACGGGTGGGGTGGGGGTTTGGTGCGTACATACACGGCTGGTGTGGTGGTTTGGTGCGTACATACACGGGTGGGCGTTTGGTGCGTACATACACGGGTGGTGGTTTGGTGCGTACATACACGGCTGGGGTGGTGGTTTGGTGCGTACATACACGGGTGGTGGTTCGGTGCGTACATACACGGCTGGGGGGGGGTTCGGGGGCGTACATACACGGGTGGGTGTTTGGTGCGTACATACACGGCTGGTGGTTCGGTGCGTACATACACGGCTGGGGGGGGGTTCGGGGGCGTACATACACGGCTGGTGGTTCGGTGCGTACATACACGGCTGGGGTGGGTGTTAGGTGCGTACATACACGGGTGGGGGTTCGGGGCGTACATACACGGCTGGGGGGGGTTCGGGGGCGTACATACACGGGTGGTGGTTCGGTGCGTACATACACGGCTGGGGTGGGTGTTAGGTGCGTACATACACGGGTGGGGGTTTGGTGCGTACATACACGGCTGGGGGGGGTTCGGGGGCGTACATACACGGGTGGTGGTTCGGTGCGTACATACACGGGTGGTGGTTCGGTGCGTACATACACGGCTGGGGTGGGGGTTTGGTGCGTACATACACGGGTGGGCGTTTGGTGCGTACATACACGGGTGGTGGTTTGGTGCGTACATACACGGCTGGGGTGGTGGTTTGGTGCGTACATACACGGGTGGTGGTTCGGTGCGTACATACACGGCTGGGGGGGGGTTTGGTGCGTACATACACGGGTGGTGGTTTGGTGCGTACATACACGGCTGGGGTGGTGGTTTGGTGCGTACATACACGGGTGGTGGTTCGGTGCGTACATACACGGCTGGGGGGGGGTTCGGTGCGTACATACACGGGTGGTGGTTCGGTGCGTACATACACGGCTGGGGTGGGGGTTTGGTGCGTACATACACGGCTGGTGTGGTGGTTTGGTGCGTACATACACGGGTGGTGGTTTGGTGCGTACATACACGGCTGGGGTGGGGGTTCGGTCCGTACATACACGGGTGGGGGTTCGGGGCGTACATACTCTGCTGGGGTGGGGGTTTGGTGCGTACATACACGGGTGGGCGTTTGGTGCGTACATACACGGGTGGTGGTTTGGTGCGTACATACACGGCTGGGGTGGTGGTTTGGTGCGTACATACACGGGTGGTGGTTCGGTGCGTACATACACGGCTGGGGGGGGGTTTGGTGCGTACATACACGGGTGGTGGTTTGGTGCGTACATACACGGCTGGGGTGGTGGTTTGGTGCGTACATACACGGGTGGTGGTTCGGTGCGTACATACACGGCTGGGGGGGGGTTCGGTGCGTACATACACGGGTGGTGGTTCGGTGCGTACATACACGGCTGGGGTGGGGGTTTGGTGCGTACATACACGGCTGGTGTGGTGGTTTGGTGCGTACATACACGGGTGGTGGTTTGGTGCGTACATACACGGCTGGGGTGGGGGTTCGGTCCGTACATACACGGGTGGGGGTTCGGGGCGTACATACTCTGCTGGTGTGGTGGTTTGGTGCGTACATACACGGGTGGGCGTTTGGTGCGTACATACACGGGTGGTGGTTCGGTGCGTACATACACGGCTGGGGTGGGTGTTAGGTGCGTACATACACGGGTGGGGGTTCGGGGCGTACATACACGGCTGGGGGGGGTTCGGGGGCGTACATACACGGGTGGTGGTTCGGTGCGTACATACACGGCTGGGGTGGGTGTTAGGTGCGTACATACACGGGTGGGGGTTTGGTGCGTACATACACGGCTGGGGGGGGTTCGGGGGCGTACATACACGGGTGGTGGTTCGGTGCGTACATACACGGGTGGTGGTTCGGTGCGTACATACACGGCTGGGGTGGGGGTTTGGTGCGTACATACACGGGTGGGCGTTTGGTGCGTACATACACGGGTGGTGGTTTGGTGCGTACATACACGGCTGGGGTGGTGGTTTGGTGCGTACATACACGGGTGGTGGTTTGGTGCGTACATACACGGCTGGGGTGGGGGTTCGGTCCGTACATACACGGGTGGGGGTTCGGGGCGTACATACTCTGCTGGTGTGGTGGTTTGGTGCGTACATACACGGGTGGGCGTTTGGTGCGTACATACACGGGTGGTGGTTCGGTGCGTACATACACGGCTGGGGTGGGTGTTAGGTGCGTACATACACGGGTGGGGGTTCGGGGCGTACATACACGGCTGGGGTGGGGGTTTGGTGCGTACATACACGGGTGGGCGTTTGGTGCGTACATACACGGGTGGTGGTTTGGTGCGTACATACACGGCTGGGGTGGTGGTTTGGTGCGTACATACACGGGTGGTGGTTTGGTGCGTACATACACGGCTGGGGTGGGGGTTCGGTCCGTACATACACGGGTGGGGGTTCGGGGCGTACATACTCTGCTGGTGTGGTGGTTTGGTGCGTACATACACGGGTGGGCGTTTGGTGCGTACATACACGGGTGGTGGTTCGGTGCGTACATACACGGCTGGGGTGGGTGTTAGGTGCGTACATACACGGGTGGGGGTTCGGGGCGTACATACACGGCTGGGGGGGGTTCGGGGGCGTACATACACGGGTGGTGGTTCGGTGCGTACATACACGGCTGGGGTGGGTGTTAGGTGCGTACATACACGGGTGGGGGTTTGGTGCGTACATACACGGCTGGGGGGGGTTCGGGGGCGTACATACACGGGTGGTGGTTCGGTGCGTACATACACGGGTGGTGGTTCGGTGCGTACATACACGGCTGGGGTGGGGGTTTGGTGCGTACATACACGGGTGGGCGTTTGGTGCGTACATACACGGGTGGTGGTTTGGTGCGTACATACACGGCTGGGGTGGGTGTTAGGTGCGTACATACACGGGTGGGGGTTTGGTGCGTACATACACGGCTGGGGGGGGTTCGGGGGCGTACATACACGGGTGGTGGTTCGGTGCGTACATACACGGGTGGTGGTTCGGTGCGTACATACACGGCTGGGGTGGGGGTTTGGTGCGTACATACACGGCTGGTGGTTCGGTGCGTACATACACGGCTGGGGGGGGGTTCGGGGGCGTACATACACGGGTGGGCGTTTGGTGCGTACATACACGGGTGGTGGTTCGGTGCGTACATACACGGCTGGGGTGGGTGTTAGGTGCGTACATACACGGGTGGGGGTTTGGTGCGTACATACACGGCTGGGGGGGGGTTCGGGGGCGTACATACACGGCTGGTGGTTCGGTGCGTACATACACGGCTGGGGGGGGTTAGGGGGCGTACATACACGGGTGGTGGTTCGGTGCGTACATACACGGCTGGGGTGGGGGTTTGGTGCGTACATACACGGCTGGTGTGGTGGTTTGGTGCGTACATACACGGGTGGGGGTTTGGTGCGTACATACACGGCTGGGGGTTCGGGGCGTACATACCAGGGTGGGGTGGGGGTTCGGGGCGTACATGCACGGGTGGCGCTTGGGTGCGTACATACACGGGTGGGGGTTCGGGGCGTACATACCAGGGTGGGGTGGGGGTTCGGGGCGTACATACACGGGTGGCGCTTGGGTGCGTACATACACGGGTGGCGGTTCGGGGCGTACATACACGGGTGGGGGTTCGGGGCGTACATACACGAGTGGGGGTTCGGGGCGTACATGCACGGGTGGGGGTACGGGCCGTACTTCCACGGGTGGGGGTACGGTCCGTACATACCCCTGCCCACGCTCTGCGTGCCTGGGTACGGGCCGTACCCATGCCTTTGGTGTGTGGGTACGGTGCGTCCCACCATTGTTGCGGGCCGTGGGGTCCGCACCGTACACAGGCCTTGGGGGCGTGGCTACGGGTCGTACCACGCGTACCCCTACATGACCCCAGCAATGCTGGTACGAGCTGTACCAAGGCCTTTCTGACGTGGGTACGGGCCGTACCGCTATTGTTGGAGTGACGTAGGGGGACGCGTGGTACGTTCCGTACCCACGCTCTTGCGGCCTGGGTAGGGTACGTACCGGTTCGCGTGACCATCCACTTCCGTTGTGGCGGACGCTTGCGTTGCTGGCCTTGCCCCCACCCCCTGGAAGTGACCAGGCCCTGATGGTCAGGTATGTCCAGGCCATGTGTGATTTGGTACCATGTGTTGGTGTTGTGTGTCCTGCCCCTGCCCCCCCCTTTGCCCCTGGTTGTTGTGCTGACCTTCTGCGGCGTCTGCGTCGGTTCCTGTACGCCAGGTGGACTGCTAGGAGGGCAGGGATGGCACGTAGGTTCGGGTCCATGTCTGTTCGTCGCGTCCAGCTGCTCCTTGCGTGTGTCGTCCTGATTTCCCGGCAGTTTTTGGCAGCCGGTAAATATTTTCCGTGCGGGATGACGTCGGTTCGAATCGTACTTCCTGGTTCGTGAAACGTAGGCTGGATGCGTACCGACGTCACGTCGGCTCCTTTCAGGATCGGAATTGTGTTTAGTTTCTGTTCGGTCGGTGTTTTGTTCGAATCGTACGGAAATGGTGTTTCCGTATGATTCGTACTTGCATTTTCGGATGGATTTCGCACCGGGTACGAGTCGGACGGAGAAAAGGCTCCGTCCGACGGTTCGTACCCGGTTTTTACCGGATCGGAATTGGCACCTAATTCTTCCATCCTCAATTTTGTCCACTGCTTCCAATTTCCTGATCTCTTCCTTTTCCAATTTCAAAAGCTCCTCATTGAATATTGAGCATTCACGTAGAGTTGGCATTAAGCAGATGACACTTTTGTTTTCTGCAATGTTCTTGTATATCTTCTCTGCAACTATTTCTTCCTTTGGAAATAAATTATGTAGCAGCCGACTCTGTAATGTTTTTTTGCCAACTTCTGTGAGTAGTCCAATCCTGATATCTTTCAGAATACTTCCATATTCTTCATCGCTTGCTTGCCTCATATTAGTAGTAAGTTCCTTGTACTCAAAGAAGGACCAAATATTTGTATTTCCGATGCTTCCCAATGACTTCTTCGTGTCTTCATGTGTGACAGTATTAAACACTGGTTGTCCTTTAACTGGAGTAAGCTGCAGAAGATCTCCAAAAACTATGACGTGTTTTCCACCAAATAACATGTCATAGTCTGTCTTCAAAATTTGCTGCATTCTTAAATGCACAAAGGCAAGCATTAAGTTTGACACCATGCTCACCTCATCAATAATGAGAACTTGCATCTTCTTCAATACTCTTGAAACTTCCAAGGATGCTTCTCCAGTTAGCTTGTTGAATTGTATTTTGTTCTCATGCTCCACTGGTAACATTAGCAAACGATGTAAAGTGATTCCTTTTATGTTATATGCTGCTAACCCAGTTGGAGCAGTAACCACACAAGACAAAGTAGAATCCGTTTTTTGCTGTAGGTAACTTCTGATGACTTTTATTAGGAAACTTTTTCCAGTTCCAGCTTGTCCGCTTACATACATCCTGATTGGATGAAATGATGTGCATGAGCACTGTTTTTTTGCATGTAGAAATCCGTGATCAATTTTGTTTTTGATCTCTTCATAAATTTGTTGCTGCTCTTGATTCAGTTGTCTTTCCAAATTTTCTAAGTCTATAAATTCTTCTTGAGCTTGATTCATAGCCGTTTCCACTTCATTCATGGCTATTGATGCTTCATTTTCAATGATTGGTTGTCCTAGGGGATCTTGACTGAGTGTTCCTGAACTTTGGCTGTCCTGAGAACTATCTCTAGCGATTTCTGCTGCAATTGTAGTTTCCTGATCAATTTCTTCATTTAACATTTGCAGATAAGTTGAGAATGTACTGCATTGTATGCTGTCTTTGCAAGCATTAAAAGAATCTTCATAGCTCTGGAATTCTCCCAGTAGTTCATCCTCTGTACGCCATGGTTTAAACAACTGTAAAAGAGCCAAGTAGTAAAATTCCTTCTTGTCAGTAGTGTCGCAACTCAGCTTCCGGTGATTTATCAAACTTCCTTTTGTTTGCTTCACCAAACATCCTTCTTCACCAACGACTTTATATTTTCCATTATTGATGTCTTCTGTGGCTTTCCGTGAATAAATGTAGTTCTGCAGCACTTCATAGAGACACATGTTCTCCAGATGTTGACTTCTCTTGGGATAATATGTGTCCAACATGTTTGTTTTCAAAATATCTGTACTTTCTGGGTCATTCTCGGCCAAATATTCAATTTCTCCTACAGATTTCAGTACCCGATTTCTCATTGCTGCAAGGCCTAAACTTGCCCAAATTATTCTTCTTGACTTCGAGTAGAGACTTGCAGAAGATAACCTATCTGAACATTCGTAGGATCCAATTTCTCGATGCGATAACATCTTCAAACTGAAACTGTACAGCTTCTTACTGACAGTCTTCTCGTGAGAAATCTCTTCCCACATTTCCTTCAATTCTGTTTTTTCTGATTTCGTAATGTAAGACGTTACATACCGAGCAACAGCAATGGAATTGTCAGCTACATACTGTATATCCATGTTAGCGTTCCACATGGATAAAATGACTGGGTTGTAGTCATTTATATTTTTTGATTCTTCTTTTCTTTTTAGGTTGTAGGTATTCTTAGGTGATTTTCTTGTGACAGTATGTCTCACAGCTGACATAAAACTGTTGACTCTTCCATTTGAAAGAACAGGTCTAGGAAATCCAAATCGACATTTAGTGTAGTATTTTTCTTTGCTCTTGTATTTCCGTCGACAGTATTTTCCACACCGATGACTTTGGAAACGTAAAACTTGCTCCTTTAACTTGTTCTCTTCTGTGCTTTTTGGTATAGCACATGTTGCATATTCTTCAATGTAAGATAACACTGCTTCATCAGCATCTGTTCCAAACTTTGGGGCATCCTTGATCCACAACAGCATATGAATATGAGGAGCACCTCTTGCCTGGTACTCTTTTCTCCAAAAGAAATCCACTACTTCTCCAAGGGGTGGATTTTTTTTATTGCAGATGAAGGACATCATAGCCTCAAATCTATGATTGAAATATCTGCAAACATTAACCAGATCCAATGAGCACAGTTCTCCTGCTGTCTTGTATTCGATGTTTTTAATGTTTGAATTGGCCTCTCGTAGAAAATCCAGTAAATCATCCCAAGCGTACTCGGCACAGCTTAGGGTAAGGAACCATGTTGGTGTTCCTAAATTCCGTAACATGCATTTTAGTTCACCATGGCGTCGGTACCAATATTCATTTGTCCCACGCTGACAAGCCATCAGATTGATCAGTTGTGTTTCCAAATGATCATCTCGGTGCTGCACTTTCTCCATAAAATCCTTAGCAGACACATTTTGTAAATGTACTCCACTTTTTAAAATGTGATTTACTGCATAAGACAGTGCAGACAAGTCGCTTTCAAATAAAAGATGGAACAAATAAGGAATACTTTGTCGAAATCTGGGATCTTCAGCATATAGTCTTGTAGTCCGATACTCAGAAGCTGGAATCTGTTCTGGACGTTCATCGTATCGTCCTCCTTTTCCTTTAGGAAACAGCTGGGGAAAACATCGAGCTTCCAAGCTCTCCTCCCATACACTCATGGGACTTCCTTTTGCTTTCTTCATCTGAAAGAGATCAATATTGTCTCCCATAACTTCTTTCGAATGAAGAGGATGTATGCTAAAATGTTCATAAATTTCTTCTTCCTTTGACTTGTCCACTTTTTCAATTTGTCCAGTTGGTATTTCTGTGTCTTCTTGTAAATCTTCTTCTTCTTCTTCTATATAAATTGATTCATACCATTTGTTATTTTTTTTCAAATACAAATTTGCTCTTTGTACTTTCCGCACATCTACCAGCTCCTGCCAAATCTTCTTATTCTTTGTAGGTACACCATTAACCAGAATAATTAATGGTTCAGTTTCCAAAGTATCCGCATCAATAGTTTCCATATTTTTTTTCAAATCCAAGGGCAAATACACCACTCTACCTTTTAAACCTCTCAGTAAATCTGAAGGAGGTAATTTACCAGTTTTGGGCTCCATACGTACTATGGTCTGGAACGGATGAACACATTGAATGAGTATAGACTCATATGTATTTAATTCAGAAAGTTCAGCAGGAATAGCATCCAATTCTAAATTATTATGTACAGCTCTGGTTGGCATTCTATTTTCCTCTAACTTGTTGTAACAGTATTTACAAATACGCTGATCTTCACCCAATTCAAAACAATTTTCTAGAAATATATATGTGGCAAAATCCTTCCACTTATAATTATCTTCATTTTCACTCTTTCTGTAGAGATCAACATTCCTAGTTTGTTTTCTATAATGAGTTCTGCGGCAACAAATACTAGTAAAATTTGGTCTTTCATTAGAGACTATTGCAAATTTTGTTATGTGATCATTAAATGTGTTACTTACAGAGGGTTCTACATTCTCTTCCACTTCTTCCTCATTTACTGTGTCCTTCTCTGCACTGTTTTGTTCAGGACCAAAGTAACAAAACTGAATTTCATCAACAACCTTCTCTACATCTGATACTGTTCCTCGGAACAGAGCCCTATTCAATTCATTTAACTTTATTGCTGGACTTTTGGCAAAATACAACCGTCTCACAAACTTTCTCATTTCAGTATGATGAACAGCCAGCATCCTAAAATGATGGAAAACACTATTGCACACTTTTCTAGATAGACAAGCCAGAGAATGACCCTGCAAACCAGTATTCTCTCTCACTCTGCATGGATCCAGACTTTGAAGCACCTTAATCTTCTGTTTTACACTTTTTTTACTATATTCTCTTAGAAACTCACGAAATTTGTCAATAGATTCCTGACGCACAGTGCAAATACTACTACAATTCCAAGTGTACACTGGGGCTTTAGGACGTCTCCCCATTGCCTCATCTGCCATCACTTGTACCTCATCTCTTGGAACCATTATCTCCTTCTCCATTATGCAACCATTTGTTACTTCGTATGAACGACCTCTGGTGTCAACTGCATGCAGCAAACTATTACTTTGAAAATAGCTCTCTTCATTAAAAAAAGGTTCACTACTTGAACTATGCATCCACTTTCCTAAAAACACTTTACAAAAGTTTGTTCTGTTCACTACTCTTTTCCTTTTGCTATGTGATTTCAGTACATTAACCATTTTGTCTAATGTACGCATCCTATTCAAAATTAATATGAATAGTTTCCTTTTTAATTCTAATGCCTTTGCTGCAATGGCTTCAATTTCTTTTTTTCTCTTGTAATATTTTGCCTTTTGCTTATATTTCTTCACATCCTTTATCAAATTGGACATAACTCTTCTCTGAAACATTTTTCTACGTATCTCTTTAAACGCTGTTTTTCTGTTTATGTAAATCTTTTCAGTTGCAGAAGGTATATTTGCATTAACTCAATTCTCAATTTTTTCCTGTTCTGTTCGTTTCGTAACATTCTTTCCAGTACAGACATTTTGTACATTTTTCCTTGTTTTGAATATATTTTTAAGAAATTGTTTTTTCTGCTTACCAGAAGATTTTTTCTTTTTCCCAACATGAGCATCTTCTACTAACTTTGGTCCTCCAGTTGTCTTCAAATATAGGTTTTTTTTTAGCGTTTTTTGAACTCTGGATTTTGTAGGCATCTTAAATTTTGTTCACTGCTCTTCAGCAATACCTGAAAAAAACTAAAAAAAAATTCCTTTATTGTATTTAAATATATTACTACATTTCTTTTCACAATAGTCACAAAACGAAATTTCTATGCCAATTTGAATGCACACTAACTGCTCTTTTTTTTGGGCAAGTGAAAATCACTTTTACAAACTGTCACATTATGAAACCACTTTTCAGATTTTTTAAAAAGCCCATGTCCAGACTGCTACACTACAGCAAGGGCAACCAGCCTTAGTGATGCTGAATGTATTTGCATTACAGACTGAAACCTGAAAACCCCACTCGCTTGTAAATACTGTGCATGATTATACATGGCAAGCACATGGGTGTGTGCTAAGAGTCTGCTTCTTCCCCCAAAAATTCGCTCCCCCTTTCCATCTAATGCAACTGTGAAATCACCAGAGCAATACGCAATAAATCTCTGCCTATAATTCCTCTCTGCACACAGAGTCATGTTTTCACATTAGTCCCAAAACGAAATTTCTTTGCCAATTTGAAAGCACACTTACTGCTCTTTTTTTTTCGGGGCAAGTGAAAATCACTTTTACAGACTGACACATTATGAAACCACTTTTTTTGATTTATTTAAATGCACATGTCCAAACTGTTTTTTCAGACCACCACCATGTGTATTCTCGGTGACTGCCTACACTCCAGCAAGGGCAACCAGCCTTAGTGATGCTGAATGTATTTGCATTACAGACTGAAACCTGAAAACCCCACTCGCTTGTAAATACTGTGCATGACTATACATGGCAAGCACATGGGTGTGTGCTAAGACTCTACTTCTTCCCCCAAAAATTCGCTCCCCCTTTCCATCTAATGCAACTGTGAAATCACCAGAGCAATACGCAATAAATCTCTGCCTATAATTCCTCTCTGCACACAGAGTCATGTTTTCACATTAGTCCCAAAACGAAATTTCTTTGCCAATTTGAAAGCACACTTACTGCTCTTTTTTTTTTCGGGGCAAGTGAAAATCACTTTTTACAAGTGAAAATCACTTTTACAGACTGACACATTATGAAACCACTTTTTTTGATTTATTTAAATGCACATGTCCAAACTGTTTTTTCAGACCACCACCATGTGTATTCTCGGTGACTGCCTACACTCCAGCAAGGGCAACCAGCCTTAGTGATGCTGAATATATTTGCATTACAGACTGAAACCTGAAAACCCCACTCGCTTGTAAATACTGTGCATGATTCTACATGAAAAGCAGCTGGGTGTGTGCTAAGACTCTGCTTCTTCCTCCAAAAATTCGCTCCCCCTTTCCATCTAATGCAACTGTGAAATCACCAGAGCAATACGCAATAAATCTCTGCCTATAATTCCTCTCTGCACACAGAGTCATGTTTTCACATTAGTCACAAAACGAAATTTCTTTGCCAATTTGAATGCACACTAACTGCTCTTTTTTTTGGGCAACTGAAAATCACTTTTACAAACTGTCACATTATGAAACCACTTTTCAGATTTTTTAAAAAGCCCATGTCCAGACTGCTACACTACAGCAAGGGCAACCAGCCTTAGTGATGCTGAATGTATTTGCATTACAGACTGAAACCTGAAAACCCCACTCGCTTGTAAATACTGTGCATGATTATACATGGCAAGCACATGGGTGTGTGCTAAGAGTCTGCTTCTTCCCCCAAAAATTCGCTCCCCCTTTCCATCTAATGCAACTGTGAAATCACCAGAGCAATACGCAATAAATCTCTGACTATAATTCCTCTCTGCACACAGAGTCATGTTTTCACATTAGTCCCAAAACGAAATTTCTTTGCCAATTTGAAAGCACACTTACTGCTCTTTTTTTTTCGGGGCAAGTGAAAATCACTTTTACAGACTGACACATTATGAAACCACTTTTTTTGATTTATTTAAATGCACATGTCCAAACTGTTTTTTCAGACCACCACCATGTGTATTCTCGGTGACTGCCTACACTCCAGCAAGGGCAACCAGCCTTAGTGATGCTGAATGTATTTGCATTACAGACTGAAACCTGAAAACCCCACTCGCTTGTAAATACTGTGCATGACTATACATGGCAAGCACATGGGTGTGTGCTAAGACTCTGCTTCTTCCCCCAAAAATACGCTCCCCCTTTCCATCTAATGTAACTGTGAAATCACCAGAGCAATACGCAATAAATCTCTGCCTATAATTCCTCTCTGCACACAGAGTCATGATTTCACATTAGTCCCAAAACGAAATTTCTTTGCCAATTTGAAAGCACACTTACTGCTCTTTTTTTTTTCGGGGCAAGTGAAAATCACTTTTTACAAGTGAAAATCACTTTTACAGACTGACACATTATGAAACCACTTTTTTTGATTTATTTAAATGCACATGTCCAAACTGTTTTTTCAGACCACCACCATGTGTATTCTCGGTGACTGCCTACACTCCAGCAAGGGCAACCAGCCTTAGTGATGCTGAATGTATTTGCATTACAGACTGAAACCTGAAAACCCCACTCGCTTGTAAATACTGTGCATGATTCTACATGAAAAGCAGCTGGGTGTGTGCTAAGACTCTGCTTCTTCCTCCAAAAATTCGCTCCCCCTTTCCATCTAATGCAACTGTGAAATCACCAGAGCAATACGCAATAAATCTCTGCCTATAATTCCTCTCTGCACACAGAGTCATGTTTTCACATTAGTCACAAAACGAAATTTCTTTGCCAATTTGAAAGCACACTTACTGCTCTTTTTTTTGGGCAAGTGAAAATCACTTTTACAGACTGACACATTATGAAACCTCCATGTGTAACTACAACAAAAACAATTTCCATTTCTATTATTCATTTCTTAAGTTACCACATACATCCCCTCTCAAACTGTAAACTCACCTTTAAAATTAGTTAGTTGTGAAAGAAATGTGACACTCAAACAGCAGATTATCAGAGCCAGGATCTCTGTTGTGTTCACCTCTCTCCTCTCAGCAGAACCAGATAATGGCAAACTTTCCCTCTATTTTTCCACACATATACTTGTAAGTTTCAAATCTCAGTGCTTCCCCCTTTTTTTCAAATGTAATCACACATTTCTATTGGTTGAAAACCAACCCTTTTCCAAAAGTACCCTTCCCCCAAATTGACTTCTGCCTAGTACCCTTCCCCCAACTTGACTTCTGCCTGCTACCATAGCAACAGCTCATGGAACACTGCTGTGTTGAGTTAGGTCAGAAGTTCGCCAAACAATGTTTCAATTCCACAGAGCAAGAGTGCTTGACTTTTCAAACCTAACAGCAAATCCATAGTACTGTTCTTTGGTTACACATTTTTTTTTACCAATACAAAACATGCTTCTATTAATTTACACATACAGCCTAGTTTTTATTCTAGAATGGTATGAAACAGCCAATCAGTTCTTTTTGTTTTGAAAAAAATATGTATGCCTCCATTTCCAAACTGTCTTTCTTTTCATATTGCCATTCTACTGAAAGACACCTCCTGAGTGCATCCAGTTCTCCTTTGAAGATGTTCACAGTGTGGATTGTAGGGCACAGCTATGTCTTCTGGAGTGAAAAGTTTGCAGAGAAAACAGGTATGGTGAGAGACCTTGCTTTGCCAAATGTAGACATTAAATGGATTGGTCAGAGAGGGTTAAAGTGGCACCAATTGATGCCATTGGTGAAATCCTTCATTCAAATCCAACACCCTGACCTCATAATAGTGCACTGTGGTGGCAATGACCTAGGCACTTTGACTGGGGTAGGTCTGGAAATGCTTATGAAGGACACCTTTGCACAACTGTTTACACTTTTCCCTAAAACTGCCTTTGTGTTTTCCAACATATGCCAAAGGCAAAAATGGAACTGGTCCAATCATTTCTGTCCACAGATTGACAAAGCAAGAAAGCACGTCAACAAATCTGTTTCTGCTTTCCTCCGTGACTATGGTATGGGTGCCATTTACCACAACAACTTGCGTTATGACATGCAAGACATTTATAGAGGAGATGGTGTGCACTTCAATGATGAAGGGAACAGAGTCTTCCTCTTGAACCTTAGACTCTGCATCGGTACTTACTTGTAGGTACCACTAAAAAATCACTTCATAAACACAACGGCTCTTTTTAGAGCCCCCTAATATCTAAACTCTTAAATCTGCTTTTCATTTATTTTTTTTAATTTTTTTTACCGTACGCTTACCGTAAGCTTACCGTACGCGTACCCCGTGATTTTTTTTAAAATCAATAAATGTTTTTTTTGTACTTTTCTGTCCTTCTTTGACCCCCTTACAAATGTTAGGGGGTCTGTAACTCTCCTCATTGCCCCCTTTCCTTGTTTTCACTCTTTTTTTTCAGAGTGAAATACACAAAATGGCGGCCGCCGCTTCCTGGTTTCGACCGATTCGAATGTTTACTAAGATCTAAGAGCCAATCAGAATCGCGCTCGCGCACGCCACCGTACGCTTACCGTAAGCGTACGGTAAGCGTACCGTAAGCGGGCTCAGATATATATATTGATTTAAAGGCTATTTTCTCAGAATCTACTGAACAGATTTACACCAAACCTACAAAAGGCACTTCCTTGACCTAGGGACTACCTCTCTGCCAAATTTTGAGTAATTCTGTTCAGCCGTTCGGGCTGTAGCTCGTTCTAAAGGTCCTATGGAAAAATGCATGGGAAAAACGCGTTTTGGGACCCCCTTTTATCTCAGCCCCCGCTAGACGGATCCCCCCGAGACTTTCAGGGTAGGAGCGGAGCGTAGCGCCCCACCTATTCGAGAAATTCGCGAGGATTCATCGACCGGCGCCAAAGTTATTCAAAATAGAATGTTGAGGTTTTCCTATGGAAACGTGGTCCTAACTATAACTATCTACTGGCGACCGCCAGGAGGTAATATATATATCTATTACCTACTGCGGTCGCCAGTATAGTTAGGACCTAGTTTCCATAGAAAAAGCATTTTTTGTTTTCTCAATATCTTTGGCGCCGGTTGACGAATCTTCACAAAATTTTAAAAACTAGTGGGCAGCCTTGGTCAGTTCCTGTCTTGAAAGTTTCAGGGTGATTCGACAAGCGGGGCTGAGACAAAAGGGGATCCCAAAATGTGTTTTCCCCATGTAATTTTCTATAGGAAACTTTAGACACAGCTTCAGCCCGAACTGCTGAACGGAATTACACCAAATTTGACAAAAATGCAGGTCTTGTTTCAGAAAGAGCCCTTTTTATTAAATGATATAAATCTGTTCAGTAGTTCCTGAGAAGTTTGAAAAAGAAAATGTTTCGATATCTAGGGACGCAGTGGAGTCGCAACCCCTCCCGAGCATGAGCTTCACTGTGATTGGCTGCCAACACACCAAACCAGGAAGTGTTGGCAGCCATCTTGTGGCTCGGTACCGCCACCCCCCGGGGCTTTTCTGAAATATTCCCTGGGGCCTGCAGCTCCCCTCCCCCCAAAAATAAAAAAATGAATTAAAATAAATTAAATAAATAAATGCCTGCTGCGGGGGACCGGGTCCCCGGGGCCAATGGAGGCCTCAGGAGGGGGGGGCATGCAGCCCCCCTTGATGAAAAATTAAATATATGTGGCCATGCCCCAGGGGATGGAGTCCCCGGGGCCGGAATTGGTCATGGGAGGAGGGCCCACACGGCCCCCATCCCGTTCAGATTTCTTTTTTCTTTGAAAAGGGGTCGGGCCCTGGGGGATGGGGTCCCCAGGGCCCAAAAAAAGGAAAAAGAAGGGGGCCACACAGCCCCCCCTTCTAAACATTATTTTTTTTAAAAAGACCAGCATTGTGCCGGAGGCCCCACCCCCTCCCTGCAACACTCTGCAAACGCGTCCTTGGAGCGTTTTAAGTTGGGGAATTAATTCCCCTTCAATACTGGGAGTCCCTGGGGGCCAACTACCCCAACAAGTATCTTCAATATGCACCACAGGGCTGCCTTGCAGAGAGGTGGTCCGAGGCCACGCCCCTTTTTAGACCTCTCTGCAATGCAGCTCTTGGCGCTTAGTGGCGGTTGCTGGTGGGCTAGTTGAACCCCAGGGACCATCAGGACTCAAGGGGGTTTAATCCCCCAATTTACAACGCACCAGGGGGCATGTTTGCACAGTGGTGCAGGGAGGAGGCGTGGCCTGATTTGAGAAGTGTGGAAACGCGCCCTGTGGCATGTTTTAAGTTGGAGGATTAAGTTCCCTTCAATCCTAAGGGTCCTTGGAGGCCAACTAGCCCACCAGGTACCTCCAGTAAGCGCCAGGGAGCTGCGTTGCAGAGTGGTGGTCCAAGGCCACGCCCCTTTTTTATACCACTCTGCAACACAGCTCTGTGACACTTACTGGAGGTAGCTGGTGGGCTAGTTGGCCCTCAGGATTCAAGGAGACTTAATCACCCGACTTAAAATGTGCCAAAGGGTGCGTTTGCACACCTGTCACATCAGGCCCCACCCCACTCCCTGCACCACAGTGCAAACACACCCTGTGGCGTGTTTTAAGTTGGGCGATTAATTCCCCTTCAATCCTGAGGGTCCCTGGAGGCCAACTAGTCCACCAGGTACCTCTTGTAAATGCCACAGGGCTGTGTTGCAGAGAGGTGCTCCGAGGCCACGCCCCTTTTTACACCACTCTGCAAATGCGGTCTCTGGTGCACTGCTGGTGGGGTGATGAGTTCCTCTTGTGTCATGAGGACCTCAAGACACATGTGGATTTCATCCTCTGAGCAGCTCAGAAACCGTGTTTGCAGCATGGAGTAAAAAGGGCGTGGCATCAGAACACCTCTCTGAAACGCAGGTCTGTGGCACTTACTGGATGTATCTGGTGGGCTACTTGGCCACCAGGGACCTTCAGGATTCAAGGGGACTTAATAGGGATGTCATAGTTAGAAATTAGCATTTAAAGAAACATTGAAATTCACTGAAAAAAACATAGGTTTCAGGTACGTTATAGTTAGAAATTAGCATTTAAAAAACCTTAGAAATGCACTGAAAAACCCATAGATTTC